>NC_074725.1:27229397-27251897 GCF_947242115.1 Biomphalaria glabrata | reverse complement strand
GATTGACGATTTGCCAGGGGTAGCCAGAGACCATCGAAAAAATGAATAGTTTTGTCTGTTCTTCTATTGCTGTGTGTCTGAGCAGGAGGGGGGGGTCGCG
Organism: Biomphalaria glabrata; assembly: GCF_947242115.1. Taxonomy (NCBI): domain Eukaryota; kingdom Metazoa; phylum Mollusca; class Gastropoda; family Planorbidae; genus Biomphalaria; species Biomphalaria glabrata. The sequence goes on along the minus strand of NC_074725.1, from coordinate 27,251,797 downwards.
GCAGAGTGTGGGATTGTAAAGTGGGGTCGCCGAGCTTAAAAGGTTGAGATCCGCTGGTCTACTGCAAACATTTGCTTATAAGCAGGATACATGACCTTATGATGCAAACATTCAACCAATGAAAGAATAATAATTTGTTATTCGAAATGGCCTTGCATGCTTGCGTTCCTTGACATCAAGAGATGATTTTATGTTATATATTTTATCACACACTGTCCTACATATCAGAGTCCACATTTTAAAATTGTATTCGACTACAAAACAAATGTCTAACGCGTAGGTATATTTAAGAAATGTAAACTGAAGACTACACCATTATAAATTAATGAGGCCCCACTAAAACAATATAAATCTAAAAAGCTTTGAGCACGATGAAAACTTACAGCCCGAGGCATTATAAGATAGTAATGGGATGTTTGAAGCTTGGTAAAACAGTGACTGATATAGATTTGAGTTTGCTTCAGGCAATTGTCTATACGAACGCAAGTGGTCATAGACCCGTGCTATTTTTTATAAATGTATCTGAACATAAATGTCCTATAAATAAAACATTTGTAAAGTGTTGTTGAAAATAAAGATATCTATATATCTATCTATCGATATATCTATCTATATATCTATATCTATATCTATATCTATCTATCTATCTATCTATCTATCTATCTATCTATCTATCTATCTATCTATCTATCTATCTATCTATCTATCTACCTACCTACCTACCTACCTACCTACCTACCTACCTACCTACCTACCTACCTACCTACCTACCTACCTACCTACCTACCTACCTACCTACCTATCTATCTATCTATCTATCTATCTATCTATCTATCTATCTATCTATCTATCTATCTATCTATCTATCTATCTATCTATCTATCTATCTATCTATCTATCTATCTATTGGAGCCACTCTCACTATCCAGGTTCACTGTAAACTGCACCCCACGACACCACCACGACACCACCACGACACCACCAACTCAAAGAACTTGACAGGCCAGGGATCCTATGTAACGTAATACTTTAATGTCCAATAAACCAACAGCTAAAACTGTACAATTGGCAACAACGTAGCACTGACTGTACAAATGATTCACCGTAGATAACCGTACCGCCGTATCAAATCTGTACCTCCGTATCAGACTTTACTGGCCTCTCCGCATTGCCCTGGACTTGCACTGGGTTCAACTGTACCTGACCGACTTCATACTGGCAGGGCCGGTCCTAACAGTTGCGGGGCCCTATGCGAAACTGATTTCGCGGGGCCTAGTCTGGGGATAATATGTGAAAATTAAGATTTTGTATTAGAAAAAAAAATCGACTTTGAATTTTATTATTTTATTTATTCTTTACGAAGTACAAAATTGCGATCAAATTAACTTTACATTACGAACCTTGCAACCTATGACATATTTATATGCCAGTAACTATAAAAGTAAATAAAATATTGGAACTTCCGATTGAGGTGAAAATTCGCCCGATTATTACATTTCATTACATGAAAGCTGACAATGCCTTTTTTCTTTTATCGCGCGTAAGATTGGGCGTTTTCTGCAATGAACGAAACCCACAAATGTCAATTTAGTCTATTTTTCAGGAGATTTAAATAAATTCAGGAGATTTCCAGGAATTTTTCGTATGTATTTTGCAATTTTATTATTACACCTAGAATTAGCGCGAGGCCTATGAAAGCGCGGGGCCCACTGCGACCGCATAGGTTGGAGTGGCCTAAGACCGGCCCTGCATACTGGACTCCCTGTACCGGACTGTTCTTGAATCGTGACTTGTACTCGTGAAGTGTCTTGACTATGAACTCTAAACAGTCTTGACTGTGACACTTTCGCTCTTTATATAGTGTCCCCGATGGCCTTTTTGAGCCCGTCGGAAACAATGCTCGACCTTTCTGGATGATCTCATGATCATATCTGACTTGACTGGCCTGAGTATTTGTTTACAGCACAGATCTTTCCCGAAACGTCGCCGCGTCGTCACTCGTCGCTGTTGACCGTCGCCACTCGTCACGGTTGACAGTTCGACTAGCTCTGGCCTGTGTAATTTGTGTCATGTGGATACTTATATAAGAATACCCATATCCGTATCACCACCAGAGTTATTACAATATATATTGCACGAAAATTTGAGTATTGGAATCTTAGGCAGACTAAATCCATTAATAATGTTTATAGAAACTCTATCTATTGTCTATATGTTCCGCTCATTCATTAAAAAACACAGGAACTCTTTAGATAAAGAATAAAACATCTCTAGATGGCTGCGGTTAGGAATGTCTTCAAAATGTTCGGACCCTGACCGCTGTCATCAACTGCCGTCCTGCTGGAGGTTGTGATTAGGATGTGAAACGTCTTTAGTTATGGAGAAAACGTCCGTATTTCATACAACAAACAAGTTATTTATGTACGTCAAAACAGAGTAGAAACAATTCGACGTCTAAGTTTTGAAAGATGTACAGTTGTGTAGAACACTGGCATTTATGAAAACTTCCCTTTAGAAAACGCTCACAAAGTGGACAAAGAAAACGCTTCAGGGACACCCTCAAAGCTTCTCTGAAATCCTTCAGCATTGACCCTTCCTCTTGGCAGACAGAAGCATATGACAGAGCATCATGGAGTCGCGCTGTGAAAACTGGGGCACAAGTTGCTAAGGTGAAGATAACAGCGCTGGCAGAAGAAAAACGCCAGAGAAGAAAAGCAAGGCCCACGACACTAGCTCCAGCTGGAATAACCGTGTAAGTCTCATCGCACTAGGGCACCGTGAATAACCTGCCCAGTGTGCAGCCGAACATTCCGGGCTCACATAGGTCTCACTAGCTACATGAAGAGCACAAAACCCCAGTGCAAAGCTCTCAGCCCCCTGGATGACAAAAAGTAGTCACCATCGAACCACGATGGACGAACTATATACTAAATATTTATGAAATCCATGTAATAATTATGCAATTCTCCGTAAACGTCTCTCTTGAGTTGACACTGTTCAAAACTTTTGTCTAAGGGATCTTAATAATTTATCACAGCAATCTAGTCTTTAGTTACATTTCTATTTTAAGATCCGCCAAAAGGCGTTTCTTTAAGCATTATAGGGAATAGTGGGGTGGGGGGGGCGAGGTGAATCTCATTGGATAAAATGTTTGAAAATGAAAAGAGGAAGATCATGTGACATTTTTAATGACCTACAAAATAAACAATGTCAAGGACACTATTTTGAACTTGTCAAACAAATTTAACCAAAAAAAAAAATACTTTGTGCTAAATGCGGAAGAGATTAGAAATTCAATTCTGCTGTGCAGAAAAGTGCGCGAAAAAATCATTCAATGATTTGTATAATCCATAGCTGATCGATTCTTCCGTATTGTGCACACCGGATGCACCAAGCAGTTATTTAAAGAACTTCCTCAATATATGAAACTCAGTCATATAAACTTGATTCAACATCCGGGTAACAGATTTTATCAAAGCAACAACAAAAATTCAATCAACATTTCTAAAAGAGAATAGATTAACGAAACAATTTCAAAACCCTTTCATTTTATCCACCACTTATTTTGCGGTAGCTTCTAATAACAAAAAACCTGTCAAGTGTCAGAGCAGATCGCGTGACGCAAGTCGCAATATCACGTGACTTAATAACGTTTGACTCTGGGTTGCATCTACGATGAAATTGGCACCACGCTAGTAACATGGCGCGGGGCCATTACGATAACACTGATTGGAAGAGCTTGTCGTCTGCATCGGTCCATCAGCTGCGCATGCGCAATATGTATATTAGTCAGTGATTGAACTTTTTCACGTATGTTTATGTGTGTGTATGTTCTTTTGTCCAAGGTAAAAGAGAACAATTAAAGTAAGACCAGAGCCCAAGCCCAAAAATAGGTTTAAAATTGGCTGACGACGAAGCCCTGAGTTTGGCATAGAGATGTAGCAGTTTGGCATAGAGATGTAGCAGTTTGGCATAGAGATGTAGCAGTTTGGCTAATGAATGTGACTTTTAGAAGCAGGTCATATAAGTTTTACACTATATGATAAGTCGGTGTTATGGAGAGTATGTGCGTCTTGTACGCACACACACTCTCTCTCTCTTTCTTTCTCTCTTCCCTCTTTCTCTCACTCACTCACTCTTTCTCTCTCTCTCTCTCTCTCTCAATCTCTCTCTCTTTCACTCACTCTCTCTTCTCTCTCTCTCTCTCTCTCTCTCTCTCTTTCCTCTCTCTCACTCTCTCTTTCACTCACTCTCTCTCACTCACTCTCTCTCTCACTCACTCTCTCTTTTTTTTCTCTCTCTCTCTTTCCTCTCTCTCTCAATCTCTCTCCTTCTCTCTCTCCTACTCTCTCTTTCCTCTCTCTCTCTCACGCTCTCTCTTTCTCTCTCCTTCTTTCTCTCTCTCACTCTCTTTGACACTCTCTCTCTATCAATCTCTCTCACTCTCTCTCTCTCTCACCCTCTCTCTTTCTCTCACTCTCTCTTAATCTCTCTGACCTTGTTACAAAGTCAGAATACACTTTGAAGTCTTCGAGCTTTGAGGATGTTCTAATAAGTGGATGTTCCTAATATTACGTCATTGTTTAGTGTGCTGCTTTGTGAGCATCGATTCTCCGGATGTGACGCAGAAAAGGTAATAAATTACGAGCTTGTTTGGGTTCGGCCTTGATAAACATTGAGTTCAGCTCTAGTGACGTCGTTTTAAACGGCATTGTACTGAAACAGAATCTCCGTTTCAAATTGAACAGATGGTGTCAACGAGAAAAAAATGCCCGTAGGTGGGGGGAATCTTCTTCGGACTGGGAGGTGGGAGTCAATGAAGCGAAAAAAAACTGAACAGAAACGTGCAACAAGTCGAAGTGGTCATTTGAAAAATAGATTGATAAACGTTGACTTCGAGTTTGAGAAAAAATAATACAAGTTTATATGATAATACAAGGATAAATACAACAGAAAGCAGGGGCGTAACTTTGAATTAAACCTGAACTGGTTTAAGGCATCTTGTGAAAACTGGGTTCGCTGTAGATAGGGGGGGGTGGAGTAGAGAGAAAGTTTGAAACAATAGATAACAATACAACCTTCAATTTTCATAAGCACTTCCCTGGCAGAGAGGTTAGTGTATTGGCTTCATGAGGCATGAGCCCTCGAGTTACAATTCAGGTCGTTCAACTTTTTTTTTAGAAATGCATTTAAAAAGCGATCGCGGTAGCATTCACCCTTTAGTTCTGCCCACACCTTTCCCAAGCAAGTGATAGGATCATAGCGTATTAAGAAAGCCAAAAAGCATGAAATTGCACTAAACAAAAACAATTGTTGTTAGTCTAGATCTATAACAAACTTAATTTCATGACTGATATAAAATAATTGATACAACTATGCATACTAGAAGCTTAGTTATTTTTTTTAAAGTATTTTTTTTAATGTATTTCTTATTATTATTTTATTTCATTTGGGGTTACCAAAGTCATTTCACCTAGGGCCTCCAATTGTCCAATGCAGGCCCTATTGTTATTCTAAATCGTCCCACCAAGAAAATTAAAACAAAGTCTGTCTCGAACTGCTGTACTCTTGTGTGTAATAACTGAAGAGGTGGGTGGACTATCCCTTCACAGACAAAATCGATGCTACCCCCCTCTCACCCCACCTCACAGCGCGGAATAAATCAGAATTATGATAATAATGATTAATGACTTAATTGAGGCGCTGCTGTGGAGGAAGTGACGGTGTGTCTGGTCCTCGAGCTGAACTCGTCAAATCGATATCGATCTGAGTGTGAAATATTTTTGTTTCAAAATATACGCTAGATTAAAAAAAATACTTTCAGGAAAAATATCATTCGTTCTGTATGGGTGTCAATGAACGTTGAATATTAGAGACTGTTTGAATGGTGTAATACTGGGTTCTTACTTCCTGAAGTACTCTAGACACGTGACAAGACAAACAGTATACGACTGACTCAAGTCCGTTCAGCAGACAACATGAAGTTTATTTTACTATAATAATAATATACTGCACTCCTTGTTAGTGCTACATTAAGTCAAGAAATAATAATCCTATCCGCATAACAGCGGTATCAAAAGTATCAATCATGTCTGTCAGTCACGAATCACGTCCGCATCTCAGCGGGTAACAATAAGAACAATTACTACTAGTGACACTGGAGCTTCAACTATAGATATCCATTGAAATACGAATAATACCTTAATATTCAATAAGCACATAATGAAATAACTCACAAATATTATTAATCAACAATCATTAGTCCATCGACTTTCATGCTATATACATATATATACACCAGTCCAGGAAGCAACGTCCAACCTTCCTGTACCGGGAGCAAGACCTTACTGACTTGACTTGACTGAACTCAAAGTCAACTTTTCATTCTACTTCCTGTTTTCTACATCAGGAATTCCACGTGTCTTTTAAACTATTAACATGACGTGAACTTTAGATCATGCAATGTCAACTAAGACTGTGACAATGGGCCAATACTAGAGTCTGTCCTGAAAGAACATATGTAATAATATGTAGGAAGACATTCTTAAATCATACAGTTCATTTCTAGCTGTAGATACATCAGAGACTTAAAGCACTTCTGCAGTGATAAGGCTGCCACTTTAACCACTCAAAGAATTGATAGAGATAGCTAGACCTATCTATCTATCTATCTTGCATAAAGAGAACTTTTGACTTTGATTGTCTTTTGTTACTCTAAATATACTTAGCCTTGCAGAAATCAATCACTTACTATATCGACATATAAAATTCTCAATCTTTGTTTTTATAGTACAATCTGCCTCTAGAGTACAATCATTGCAATTTTGTTTGTAGAGTATAATCAATGCAATCTTTGTTTTTCTAAACAATCGTGTCTATCTTTGCCTCTAGAGTACATTACCGTAAATTATGACAATCTTTGTTTCTAGAGTGCAATATTATCAAACGTTTTCTTTTTGAGTCATCAGTTTTTGTGGCCCACGGTTAATGAAGGTGTCATGTGACCAGCACAAAGACCAACCGCCTTTACCTTTCCATACTAATGTCAGGTACCCTTAAAAGCTGCGTGGACAGAGGTGCCCAAAGATCCCGAAATTAAAATTCCCTAGGATTCGAACTTAGGACCCCGGTTCAGAAGCCAAGCGCTTTACCGCTCAGCCACCTTTAAATCATCTGCCCTATAGTTCGCAAGGTCTGAATGGGGAACGTTTTCGTTTTGTGAGCAGTAATGACAACTTTCGTGACTACAGCTTCCCAGAGTGAGAACCCCTAGCGCTAATAGAAAATCAAAGTCAAAAAAAAAATTTTCATGACAATGTTGCTGGGATGCTGCATTGATTGAAACGTGAGATCACTTTTTGGACCCAACCTAATGTCTTTTTCTGATCTCTTTTTCTCTTTGAGACTTCTTGAGATTTTAATTTGCTAATTTCTTCAAATTAAAAAGGACAAAAAAAAAACAAAACAAATGACATTAAATAACGGATTAGTTCCCTTGCAGAGTTTTAATTAGATTTTTTAATTTGTTTGTCAGGATCGTACTTCAGAGGTCTGGAAAGTTTTCATCTTGCAGACAAAGGTCTGGGACGAATGTATTACCAGGAAGCTGTAATATATAAAAAAAAAATAGAATTACACTTTGTCTAGTAGACGCTGTCTCTAATGTGAAACAAAATCCAAAATCAGAGATTTTTGAAGCTCAGAAAAAGAAAAGAAATTACGCTATTCTTAAGACTTGTTCTACTTTTTGTTTTACACGAGAGAAATCATATTTTAATTATTACGTCATACGGGTATCCATATATTAAGGAACTTGAAGTAGTCGTATTAACAAATTAGGATAAGCCTGTATCCATGTGGGTCCAATAAGAGTTATACTTGGTTACAGAGATTTGCCTTTTAATTTAGAACTCTTAAAGTTCTAGTCCAGTTCCAGTCTAATATCTACATCTAGATCTAGGGACTATATGTCACCTATACTATCTAAACGAAAAGCGACTTAAATTTAATAAACAACTCTGTCAACGGTATTAGGTAGAAATCATTAGCTGTAGTAATAACATTGATTTGTGACAATATACATATGTATGTAAGACTTAATATATTTATACAATTTATTAATATACAATATCAATTCTGTAACTAGCTCCAATATTCTAAACTGGACAATTACCAATAAATGATTCTAAGTCCATGTCTATATGGTGTCAGCAGAAATGCTAAAACATGGGGGACTGTGCATTGTTAACAGAATTACTGATCTCTTAAATCTCTGTTGGCGAACTTCTAAAGTCCCAGAGGACTGGCAAAAAGGAGTGTTTTGTAAAGCTTCCAAAAAATGGCAACTTGGCAGACTGCAACAACTGAAGGGGCATTACTCTCCTCTCTGTCCCGGGCAAAATTTTCAGCACTGTTTTGTTGAGACGGCTTCAACAGTCTGTAGATGAGAGGCTCAGAGAAGAACAAGCAGGCTTCCGAAGAGGAAGATCATGTGCAGAGCAGATCTTCGTTATACGAAATATCATAGAACAAAGTCGTGAGTATCAAAAACGGCTAACGATCAGTTTCGTAAACTTTAAAAAAGAGTTTGATAGTGTCCACCGAGAATCACTATGGAAAATAGCTAGAGAATATGGCATCCCAGAAAAATTCGTCCAGTTTCTACGACACCTATACATTCAGTCTAGTTGCTGCTTGACGGACTTGGTCTTTGCCGATGACGTTGCCATACTCGGGGCTACAAATAAATGCATACAATAGAGAGATAGAGAGCCTAGATAGAGTGGAACCCAGAATTTGCCTTAGCATAAACTTGGATAAGACTAAAATTTTGCGAGTGGGATATGAGGCAAAGGGTGCCCCCAGTCAGACATGGCGAGTAAAACCTTTAAGAGTTGGACAAAATCACTTTCCTTGGCAGCATCATAACAAACGATGATGTAGCGTGATGTAGCGTGCCGAATAGGAAAGGTAGGGAGCATTTTCCAAAGGCTGCAGCCTATTTGGACAAGCCAAGCCATTGGACTCGAGACAAAATAACAACTTCTCAACACAATCGTCATTCCAACTGCAACATATACATGTGAGACATGGAAGTCATCTGTCAAAATTGAGAAGAGACTAAATGTCGCTCAACAAAAATGGCTGAGACGGATTTTGGGAGTCAATTACACAGATCGGGTCTCAAACAAGAAAATACTATGCCGAACTGGGAGTCGAACACTTAGTGAGGTTGTGACAGAGCGTCGCATGAGGTTTGCGGGACACTGAGCAAAATGAACTACGCATACCAAGAGTTGCGATGACATGGACGCCAATGCGATGAAAGCGCAAACAGGGACGTCCTCCTATAACTTGGCGCCGCACCTTCATGGAGGACCTCAGAACAGTGGACACGTGTGGAAGGCGGCTTCAGACTTTGCCAATGACAGATCTTTATGTAGACAGCTAGCCGCCCAATGCGCCGAACGGCCTAAGTCTAAGTAAGTAAGTCTTTAGGTTTAAACTTCAATAGTTTATACTCTTAGTTGATTTTTACAAGGGCGTAAAAAATGTGTTTTTCGGTGGAGGGAAGGATAACTTGGGGCTTGTTAGAAATTTGATTAATCATAATTAAATATTTATGTTGTCCTGTCCCGCAGTGACTGCTGTCAGGGAAACTGTTGTACTTCAAATATTTTTTTATGTAACTTGTTCATGGTTACTTTATCAACCATGAAAAGCAGTACATTTTTGTTTCACTTATACAAAATAACATTGGGGAGGAAGGGCGGTGAATGAGTAGTTAGTGAATTTTTAGGGCGCCCTGAGCTCACCCAACTCTAATGGGTACCTGACTTTAGCTGGGAAAGTAAAAGCGGTTGGTCGTTGTGCTGGCCACATGACACCCTGCTCATTAACCGTTGGCCATAATAATAGATGACCTTTACATCATTGGCCCCATAGATCGCGAGGAATGAAGTGGGAACTTTACTACTTTACAAAAAAACATTATAGCTTGAATCTTGATCCTTTCCAGTAGTACAGTTTATAACTGGTCTATATATGTATATATATATGTTGTTAAATCTACAGTCTTACCAAGAAATTACATTGTTGGAATGACGTACTGACTCACTTGATATTTGTAGTCAGAACGTGAGCTGGGGGGAGATCAGCTCTACTTCCAGCACAATTCAGCTGTGAACTCCATCCCGATTGTTCACACTTCCGCGCCCTCAGGGGACTCATTCATAAAGTTATTACGCCCCACACGATAGGAAGCTTATAGGCTTTCACAAAATGTTGGTACATAAGAGATAGAACCATTCGTCAGATCTAGAGCCGGCACTGAAATATAGATGATAAGTAAAGCACAATAGGTACGGTCAAACTGAAGTGCGTGGAGACTGTCATTTATGTTGGTCATGGGCGTAGCCAGGATTTTTTTTAAGGAGGGAAGGTTTTTTTTTTGAGGGGCAAAGTAATGGGGGAGGTTTTGTTATTTTCTTTGTACACACCCACTCTCTCTCTCTCTCTCTCCCTCTCTCTCTCTGTGTCTGTCTTTCCGTTTCTCTCAGTGTATCTTTCTTTCTTTCTCTCTCTCTCTCTGTCTGTCTCTCTCTCCGTTTGTCTCTGTGTCTGTCTCTGTCTATCTCTCTGAGTCTCTATCTGTCTCTCTCTCTGTCTCTCTCTCTGAGTCTCTATCTGTCTCTCTTTCTCTGACTCTCTCTCTGTCTCTCTCTGTCACTTTCTCTGTCTCTATCTCCCTCACAGTCTCTCTCTTTTTCTCTCTTTCTCAGTCTCTCCCACTCTTTCTCTTTCTCTCTCTCTCTCTCTCTCTGACAGTCTCTCTCCATTAATTAATGTTCATTACAATAAAATCCAGTTATAAGCCACAGCGCCAAGCATTATTTCTAAACTTAAAAACAATACCTTATTCTGCATCGCGATATCCTGCAATTTTTTTTTGGGGTTACAAAAATGTGTAGGTCAAATCTCAAATCGGCTATTCACCTTGACCTATCCCATAATCTATTGAACGTTGGCACACCATACAAGAACTGTCAACCAATCCGACCTAACCCCGCCCCCCAGTGACGCCACTGCCTATATGATGATCCTACGAGAAAGTATTAGTTCTATATAGACATGTAGCTTCAACTATTTATTGACATACCACTAATCAAAGACTCAGATGCAACGGAGACGTTCATTACATACAGAGCTAAGTATGAATTCAAAAACTGAATCCTTAAGTAGATAAATATACATTTCAGATCATTAGTGAGATTAGTTTTTAGATCTAATTGATTGACACCATCGAATAGATTTTAACAATCAACTGGCATGTACCATTTTTGTCGATTTAGCTAACCGATAAATGTGACCCATCAATCTTAAAGGACTATCATTTAAGCCAACTTAATGACTATATCGACCTCATACCAAAATATTTAGAAAGTCTTCAGCATAGAAGACTCAAAGGTAAAGTAGCGATTATACATAAAACACTGAACCAAAATCTTCAAATACAAAAACAAAATCTAATAAAATACACAGAAAGACACAAAGATAAAGGCACATTCCTCGTCCCATATGCTAGGAAAAATTTGTACAAATATTCCTTCTTCCCTAGCGCTATTAGAGCATGGAATGGGTTGCCTGAGCCAGCCAGGAAAACCAGTGACTTTCCAGAATTTAAGTCATTGGTTTACACATGGGCGTAGCCAGGGAAGGGGTTGGGGTTCAACCCCCCCTCCCGAAATGAACCCCCCCCCCCCGAATGGGGGGAGTCGGAATTTAGTGACTGATTTTTTGCTTTGATTTTGTTTATTTTAGGTGACATTTTAATACTAAACCATCACTTGCCCCAGCACAACCAAAGGGGTTTTGAGTTTAAAACCCCCTACCAGGGGGTTTTGAGTTTAAAACCCCCTACCAGGGGGATTCGAGTTTAAAAACCCCTACCGGGGGGGGGGGGTTCGAGTTTAAAACCCCTACCAGAGGGGTTCGAGTTAAAAAAAAACCTACTAGGGGTTTTGAGTTTAAAACCCCCTACCAGGGTTTTGAGTTTTAAACCCCCTACCTGGGGTTTTTGCAGTTAACTCCCCCTCTTCTATAAAACAAAACAAAAAAAAATGCAAACGAAAATCCTCTAATTCCAAGAGCACAGTTAAGAAAGATTTTGATTTGAAAACCCCGTCTAAAATTTACGATAAACCCCTTCTTTAATATAAAAAAAGCAGCTAATTACTCACTCAAAATGTTATGAGCGTGGCTAAATTGTTTTGACTCAGTTTTGAGTTTAAACCCCACTTCAGCGGGGTTTGAAGGTAAAAAATATCTCTTTAATAATAAAAACAAAGCAAATTATACACTCAAAATGTTATGAGTGTAGTCAAAGGGGTTTTGAGTTTAAACTCCCCTCCAGTGGGGTTTGAGGATAAATTTAAATACATCTTCAGTGTAAGAAAAAAAGCAAATTACGCACTCAAAATGCTATGAACGTTGCCGAAAGGGGTTTTGAGTTTAAACCCCCATTCAGAGGGGTTTGGTGCTAAAAATACATCTTCAATATAAAAAAAAAGCAAATTACACACTAAAATTATTTGAGCGTAGCCAAGCCAATCGGGGGTTTTGAGTTTAAACCCTTCTTCTACAGATGGCTTTTTTTCAAAGTTTAAAACCCCTCCAGATGGTTTTGAGTTTAAGATCCCCCTACAGAGCATTTTGAGGTGGAAAACCCCCAACAGAAGATTTTGACGTTAAAACTTCTCTTTTCGATATAAAATCTAAAGCAAACTACAGTCACTTAATTCCAAGAGCGTATTCAAGAGAGGTTAGATATTTCTACCAGTGGCGGGGCTCCATTAATAAACTGCAGTGAATAGTCATCTACCGAAATAGAAAAACACTAAATGTAGCTCAACAAAAATGGCTAAGACAGATTTTAGGAGTCAGTTATAGAGATATAAATCAAGGAGATCCTATGCCGAACTGGGAGTCGACCCCTTAGTAAGATTGTGAGAGAACGACGCATGAGGTTTGCGGGACATGTTCTCCGACAAAATGAATTAAGCATAAGAAGAGTTGCAATGATATCCTAGTACAACTTGACGCCACTCATTCATGGAGGTCCTCATAGTAGGTGGGAAGAGGCTTCAGACATTACCAGTGACAGATTTTTATGGAAACAGCTTGACGTCAAATGCTCCGAACGGCGTAGGAGGGTCTAAGTCAGTAAGAATATCACATTAGGTTTTTGAAATAAAACTTTTTAATAGCAGGAAAATGCAGTGTAGATACCTCAGAATATGCATTTTGTTAGCTTTCAATACCAGAAATAGTGCTTGGCGGCGGGGCTTCGCCCCGCGATGGGGAGCTCCTAGCGCTCCCCCAGACCCCCTAGCTAGTAATGGCGGGGAGTCTACAATTTTATGAAAACAGCTTGATGGCAAATGCGCCGAACGACGAGGGAGGGTCTAAGTCAGTAAGAATAACACATTAAGTTTTTGAAATAGAACTTTTTAATAGCAGGAAAATGCAGTGTAGATACCTCAGAATATGCATTTTGTTGGTTTTCAATATCAGAAATAGTGCTTGGCGGCGGGGCTTCGCCAGACCCCTTTGCTAGTAGTTGCGGAGAATCTACAATTTTTCCACTAATTCATGGAAGAACCTATTCTAGGGCACAATAAAAGTCTTCCGAAAGAATAAAGGGTCAGAATGTAATAAAGATTTTGTACGCACACACACACACATAAATAGATATAATTTTTTTTTCGCCGGGGGGGGGGGGGGGGGTCGGGGGGGGGGAAATTCACCCCCCCCCCAACCCCCCCCCCCCTCCCCCGAAAGAAAATCCTGGCTACGCCCATGGGTTTACAAGCATGACTATATACATGACGCGTACGACATAATCCTCTTCTTTTTTGAAGTATCGTCTGTATTATATAAAGGTAAGATAAGATATTTAACATTTACTTTTACAAATTTAGTTTAGTCTTAGAGTAAAAACAAGCAAAATATTAAAAATCTTTAAAAAAAAAACAAAGCTTATCTAAAGAGGAAAAACTCCGTCCTTTAAACTATATCTACCAATACTGTATAAGTTATTTCCCTTTTTCAATATAAAACAAAAAGTTTTTACCAGCAATTGATTGTCTAATTTGTTACTTTTTTTTATCGATTCATGACTTGTTTATGTCAATGAATAATGTACGAAGTTTCAACTTGATCCGAAAATGGGTGTGGGAGAAATAACTTTACACACTTTTTGCCAGACAGACAGACAGACAGAGTGAGTTGATATAAGCTTTGTTAAAAAAAAATTTAATCAGTATAACTAATTGTCAATATGCTATATTGTCTTGATCTGTACACGTTTAAAAAACAGACTTGTTCAAATAAAATCAATTATGGAAATTGGAGTAAAGCGTCTGAATAACGTTTTCAGTCCTAAACACCAAAGTCACCTGACCCGGCTATTGTCACATGACCTATTCCAGCCAATAGCCGTGTGAGTAAATCACAACCTTTAAATGTGGATCGGTTAAGACGAAAGCATTTTTCTTCCATCTCCTGCTTCCTGCCTCGTTTCCTTACCGCCCTTTTTCGTCGGGCGGTCAAACCGGAAGTCGCGCGGTGGCCATTACCGGAGTTAGACGAGGTGAAGATTCCATTCCTTAATAGATTGTATCGGCTTTGGTAAGAAATTTGACGCGTGGAGCTCGATCTGTTGTTGGTTGTTTATTCTGATGGCTGTTTTTCGTTTTATCTTTTGTTGTTTAATATTACTAATTAGTGAGAGACATACTGCACTCCTCCTTTATCTTCGGTCTCGAAGACAAGAGCAGACTTGCCATTTGAAAATGCTGAGTGGGCCGGTACCCAATGAGGCTGTGAATGACATTAAGACCCTGTAAAAATATTTTGTCACAGCTTTAATGTTATTAGTGTGACTAACTGAGTATTTAATTGTGTAGATCTTTACAGTTACATATTTTTATTCCATCAAATCAGAAACAATCAAAATTCCTGCACATTATTCACCAAAATAATATATTCCTTGAAATATAACTAAATTTAGACCTATTAAAATATGCACAGATAATATTCAAGATATACTTTCAAATAATGTTAAGATGTCAATGGATTCTACAAGATATTTCTACTATACATAAAAAAAAATCTTTGGCCATTATTTCATTAGCAGACGAGACTAGCTCTTTAAATCTCAAAACGAGACTCCCTGCTCATAAAATAAGACCCCGTGTTGAATATGTTAATTGAACCACGAGGATAACCTAATTTGCTAATCCTTTAATTTGAGTGGGCCCTTGTTATGATTAGATTCTAGTTTATACGCCAAAATATTGTGGTCCAACTATTATATGTTCCAGATTTTATAGGATCATCTTTTAAAATGACCCACGTAAGCCGTGTTGCCTGTTATGTTGCCTGTTATGTTGCCTGTTATGTTGCCGCCTGTTATGTTGCCTGTTATGTTGCCTGTTATGAAATATCTTTCACAGGCTTTGCAGCATTGTTACAGACATGATTATCGCACCCTATAGTCACGTAAAACCCTGTCACAGACATGATTATCGCACCAAATTGTCACGTAAAATATTGTCATAGTCATGATTATCACACCAAATTGTCACGTTAAACATTGTCACAGACATGATTATCACACCAAATGGTCACGTAAAACATTGTCATAGTCATGATTATCACACCAAATTGTCACGTAAAACATTGTCATAGTCATGATTATCACACCAAATTGTCACGTAAAACATTGTCATAGTCATGATTATCACACCAAATTGTCACGTAAAACATTGTCATAGTCATGATTATCACACCCTATAGTGACGTAAAACACTGTCACACATAATTATCACTCTCAAAATGAATGTCTGTGAAAAAAAAATGGTCGCACAATCAGACTAAACAGTCTTAAATGTGACTCAAATGTCAAACATCGCCGTGACCACGTGAAATCAAACCTCACTTATCTTGTCCTATCTTATCTTATCTCCTTGTGAAAATCACGTTTCTTCTCCCGCCACAGCCCCCACAGAAAGAAACATTTTCTAAATCTTTCTATATCTTGTAGTTGACAATCATTCACAATTTAAATCTTCCATAACGTTGGGTGCTAATCCACTCCTCTCCCCACCACCCCCCTTTTTTTTTTCTTTTCTTGAAACAAAGAGTTGAAAGAGAGCTTAAAGTTGAAAACAAAGAAAACAAGAGCTGTCAAGGTAAAAATCCAACACACAAATCACTTTGAGTCTATGATGTATCTCTGATGTATCCACTTTACTTGAGACCCCCCACCCCCTACCTCCCAGTAGTTTTGTTGGGTTTTTGTTTCTCTATACAGGGATAAAACTCGAGAAGATTAAAGCATCAAGGCTCTCTCTGAAGTTTTGTAGACGTGTCAGAACAACAAAAATGAGTGTGTGTTTGTGTGTGTTTGTGTGTGTTTGTGTGTGTGTGTGTGTGTTTTTGTACTTGATGTCTTTATCTAATAAACAAAGCACATTGTAATGTTTTTTTGTTGTCAGCCTGCCTGTATGTCAGCATGTTATTTTTAGACATCAGCACCTTTTGAACAATCTTGATGAAACGTGGGGATGAACATTTCTCAGATCGTAGGATGTGGTAGAAGAAACATTTGCTACTTTCCTGTGCATGCAGGAGGAAAATGCATTTTTTTTTAAATTCTTATTCAGGGAAAGAAAACCAAACTTATAACTATATGTCTCAAAAATGTTGAAGTTGTTTCCGTGTTTCGATATCAAACATAACAATTTGCTAATTGTTTCTTTTTTTTCATTGTTTCATGTTTTGTTAGGCGCAATAAATAATTGTTTAAATTTTCTACTTTATCCGAGAATGGGTGATAGAGATTAAAAAAGTGTGCATTTATCTAAGAGAAAAAATCCTACATATTTGGCCATATCAGTGAATACTGAAGGATTATTTTCCTTTATTGGTATCAAACAAAATAACTAATGATCAGCAATTAGTTGACTAATTTGTTATTTTTTTATTGATTCATATATTGTCTTCCCCAATAAATAATTGTGCAAAGATTAAATTTGTTCAGCGAAATGGGTGTGTGAGAAATAGCATGTTCAATTTTTTTACAGACAGACAGACAGACAGAGTGAGTTGATATAAGATTGGTAAAAAAGTTATCACTTCAGTTATATTGGCATTGATTTACCTATTAGAATCAACTCGATAAAATGCCGGGTGTTTCAGCTACTACCTTTAAATAAACATAACGGTTTTTTCAAGTAATTGTTGGTAGGTCTTCAGGACGTTCTTTGTGTGTCTTCTTTCAATACGACTTCGTTCTCGCAGGACTTCAGGACGTTCTTTGGGTGTCTTCTTTCAAGACGACTTCGTTCTCGCAGGATTTCAGGACGCTCTTTGTGTGTCTTCTTTCAAGACGACTTCGTTCTCGCATGTCTTCAGGACGTCCTTTGTGTGTCTTCTTTCAAGACGACCTCGTTCTCGCATGTCTTCAGGACGTTCTTTGTGTGTCTTCTTTCAAGACGACCTCGTTCTCGCAGGACTTCAGGACGTTCTTTGTGTGTCTTCTTTCAAGACGACTTCGTTCTCGCATGTCTTCAGGACGTTCTTTGTGTGTCTTCTTTCAAGACGGCCTCGTTCTCGTAGGTCTTTAGTCGTTATTTTGTTGTCTCTTGTGTTATGTATAGCACTATAAATGTAATCATTCATTATAAGGAACAAAATGCTTGTGGTTGCAATGACCATTTAAAGAGTTCTAGTATCTTTAGTGTTAAGTTCTGGTTTAGTTTAATAGATAATGCTAATGGTGATTTCTAAGGTGAAAGCGCGTTAGCTGAGCGGTAAAGCGCTTAGCTTCCGAACCGGGGGTCCAGTGTTCGAATCCTGGAGAAGACTGGGATTTTTAATGTCGGGATATCCAGCGCTTCTGAGTCCACCCAGCTCTAATGATTAACAGACATTAGTTGGGGTAAAGTAAAGATGGTTGGTCGTTGTGCTGGCCGCTTGATACTCTCGTTAACCGTGGGCCACAGAAACAGATGACCTTTACATCATCTGCCCTATCGATCGAAAGGTATGAATTGGGGAACTTTACTTTTCTTCTTAATTTCTTGGGTCTAAGCGCAAACGGTATTTCCTAAGAAATATATACAAATATATAAACAAATGATAACGACAATAAATCTTAAGGTTTATGCATTTAAGCAAAAGCTTTTTGTCTCACATTTTAAGATAAACTTTCTTTAGCAATGCCCTCCCTCCTGATTCCCCTCCCCCTTCCAAAAAAAAAAAAGACAAGGATCGAAAGAAGACATAAATTGATCTTTTTTATTTTCAAGCGTAGCTTCTCGCTTGCCCCATCTTTCATTCTCTTTATATCTCTCTCTTTATCTCTCTTTATCTTTCTCTATTCTCTTGTATGTATCTTTGTCTTTTACAAATTACTTTATATCACCAGCTCTCTAAGATGTTTTTCTTTTACTTTCTCTCTCTCTCTCTCTCTCTCTCTCTCTCTCAGATTCTCTTTCGTATTTTTCGTTTCGCCTGGTCAAACTTTTTCATTGGCTGATTTCATGAGCAATCCTGACGGCTGGTCAAGTATAATCATCATTTATACCCACACAAAAAATACAATCTGCCTAGAGGGCGCTCGCGAGAAATGTCAAGGTCGACAGTCGAATGAATTTCACTACAAAATGGAAAATATTGACATGTTTGAAGTCGAGATGATAAGGCCACACTTGACAACTCAATATTAAAGTTGAAAAGAATAAAAAATGTATTATTAATTTCAGTTTTTTTTAAAAATTAACAATATTATTAGAATGTTATTTTGATATATTTTAAGGATGCTAATTATTGTAAAGCCACCAGGATTAACTCAGTTCATTATATTGTTTTCTATAATTAAAAAAAAAATCAGTAAAAAAAATAATATGCAAACTATGGTAGCTTGTTTTTTTTTTTATATTTTTATAGTAAGCTTTCTGTTAATTTTTATCAGCCAACGCATCTGTGACAAACTTTACTGATATTATTTTGAATCATCTGCAGATTGACGTTTAAAGAAAAACTTCAATGTCCCACGCACTGTGACGTAACTAGGAGGTGGGGCTGGGTACAGATAGGAATGGTTGGCACCCTTGAAGGAGTTGACGTTAGAGTTTTAAAATGTCGAAAATTCCGAAATTGTTTTAAAAAATGTATAATAAAACAAGGTAGCGAAGACAGTTCGTGTGTGAACACAAACTCAAAATCGACCCGCGAAGTGGTCCACCCAGGCAGGTAATAAAAAAAAGTAAAGTTCCCCTTTCAGACCTTGCCATCTATAGGGCAGATGTTTCTTTGGCCAACGGTTAACGAGCAGGGTGCCATGTGGCCATCACAACGACCAACCGCCTTTACTTTCCCCAAGTAAAGTCAGGTGCCCAATAGAGTTGGGTGGACACAGGGGCGCCCTAAGAATCCCGAAATTCAAAATCCCAGTCTTCACCGAGATTCGAACCCAGGACCCCAGGTTTAGAAGCCAAGAGCTTAACCACTCAACCACCGCGCTCCCCTAGGCAGGTAAAAAAGGAAGGTTTCAATATTTTCACAAAGAATATCAGAATGAAATGAAAGGCAAATGACAGAGAAGAATGGAGAAAGAAGGTTGCCAGATCGTGTGTGGTTCCCCGACGGTCCAGCAGACCAAGGGATAGGTGAAAGTGCAATTAGAACCTGACCAAACTAATGTCATATAATGATTATCTAATTGTTCTGTTAGGGTCAATCTCTTATGCAAAAAGACAAAAACAAATAGGAAATCCAGGTGAGCAATTGTGATACATTCCTTCACGTCTTTACTTCAATATTCCTTTATATATTTGAGAATCGGCAGTGGACGGACAATATGGAAAACTACAAAATCGATTTTTTCTCTTCAAAAAAAAAATGTAGTAGTTGGGATGACTGGATGCACTCAACTTAGTAATGCAATTTTTTTTTTAAAATATTTTTTTGAAAAAAATCTAAAACCGCTTGCATAAGTGTGTTACAAATATGGCAAATAGTGATACTCTGTGCCAGATAGAATCTAGTGTTTTTTACTATTAAGAATAAATAGTTGTAAAAATGATGTAGTTTTATGAAAATAAAAAAAACTGTTTGCATAGTTGATTTTAAAAATTAAAATTTTCACTATAATAAAAGAAAAAAGCATCTGCTGCATCAGAACTTTGAATGGTCTAAGACTCTAGGATATCACAATGTCGGATTTTCACTATCTTTCTAGTTTAAGAGATCTAAAAGGGACAGACAAACCAGACGAAACTTACAGCGTCTATTCCCCTTTCGGGGGCCGCTAAAAATAAAAAAGAGAGTTTATGTTTTTACACAAACTCAGAGGAGGCCAACGATAAACCCACCTTTTTGGAACGCAATGCAAGTAAAAGTCATTTCATGACATTCGTTCAAACCTTATATACTATGAAGCCTCCTATGGTGAAGAGCTCATAGGGGATAGTAACTAATCTCCGATTGATATCACAAAAACCGAAAGAAAGTGAAATGAAAAAGTTAGCCAATTGGCCAAATGTAACAATGTGTGCAAGAAATAAACAAGAAAAGTTTAAACAAGCAAAATAAAAACAAGTAAAAACAAAAACAGAGTTTATCTAATGGTAACAACTCCTTATTTTAACTACGTATCTCAATAATATAGCAGCTATTTTTCTTAAAGATCATCTGTTTCTGTGGCCCCACGGTTAACAAGGCTGTTATGTGTCCAGTACAACGAACAACCGCCTTTACTTTTCCCCCAACTAATGTCAGGTACTCATTAGATCTGGATGGACTCAAGGGCGCCCTAAAGAACCCGAAATTAAAAACCCTAGACTTCACCAGGATTCGAACCCGGGACATCTCGGTTCGGAAGCCATGCGCGTTTCCAGTCAGCCACCGATCCTCCATGCGGTGAACAAACGGATTTAAAAGATCTAAAATAACTTAAGGCCTAAATCCGGAACTGGACAGAAAAACACATATTATTTCCTTAATTTTAAAGAGAGAGTCGATAGAACTTCTACCTAATTTACTAATGTCTGTCCTGCTTACGGCATATCAGCCAAGATTATACGCATATTATACGGAACGACATTTAAATCTATATTCTATTTAATAAGCGTAGCTCTAGCGCAGATATTATATCTCATGGCCATCCACCGGCAATAACTCCTGATTGAGTTATGACATCCCCACAAAAAAAGGGGGAAGTAATGCGGTAAATGAATAAGATGTTGTTTAGCTTCATCCCTTTTGTTGCCCTGTGCACACCAGCCCCCCCCCCCTACGCCAGCCCCATAAGCCCCCACCCCCCATGTGACAGCAAGGGCATTAATCAGTTTGAAATCTCTAATACATTAATTTTGCAAGCAGACGATGAATCTAATTTTAGCCCTTACCTTAACCCTAACCGTTATGATTATTTATTATTTGAAGAAAGAAATTATTAGGACGCCTTTACAGGCAGGAGTGTAAGGGTTAACTAAATGAAGGAGATGAGACTGTCATGTGTGGTTTCTTTTTTTTTTCCTTGCTCTTTCGCTCATAAGAGTTTAAACTATTTGATTTATCCCCAGTTTAAGGTTAAGTAATGAGTTTATTTCGCATTGTTGAGCAGAAAGTAATTGATCATTTGAACCGTCGTGGATTAGAAGGAATAGAGTTAAATAATTACATTGAATTACTTCGGGCTTTTAGGGAACCTCTTGCTTCTAGGAAAAACGAAAATTGAGAAAGAGCGAGAGAGAGAGAGAGAGTGAGAGGGGGGTAGAAAGAGAGAGAGAGCAATAGAGTTAGAGGGATGGAGAAAAAGAGATGGAGAGAGATAGAGAAAGAGAGATGGAGAAATAGGGAAAAGAGAAAGAGAAAAAAGAAAGACAGACAGATGGAGACAGATGAAGAGAATTAAACAGAGACATATAAAGGTTGAAAGAAATAGAAAAAGGCAGAAAGAGATAGAAAGAGAGAAATGCAATGAAAGAGAGAATGAGAATCACAATTCAGAAATATGCATCTATTTCATCACAATTCAAAAATATGTATCTACGTATCTCAAAATACGGACCGCGGGCCAGATCCGGTCCGCGACTTTGTTTCATCTGGCCCGTTAAAACGTCGGCACAAGAAGTATTTAATTCCCTCCAAAATAAAGGTTGAAACATGTATCTGTATCTACGTTAGGGCCCTCACTTTTCTCTGATGGATTTGAACCATGACCTTTACCATTTTTTGCGTTAATGAAATGGGACTAAAATGAATGTGGAATCTACCAGGAAAAGTGAACGGATCTTCAATTTCTTGTGAAACATAATAATAATAATAAG
>NC_074725.1:27031897-27224397 GCF_947242115.1 Biomphalaria glabrata | reverse complement strand
CTAAAAAATGGGTGAAGGAAACCACTATTCACTTATTTTAGAAAGCGTCTGTTACATCTCAATTTGAGGTTCGCGCAGCCATTGGGGGCCACTTCGTGCACTAGGTCGTTTTACTTGTAATAAACTTAAAAACAATAAAAGTGATACCGTTATATGCCCATTGCCCTGGCTTTTATTTGTTTAATATCTATAAGTAAGACAAATAAATGGTTTAGAAGAAGTAGACTATTTGTACATAAAATATTTTTTTTAAGAATTTAAAATGATTTCTAATTTAACAAGATGAGCTGTCAAAAATTTGATAGGAAGTAAATTTAATTTGTTTGTTGTTGTTTTTTTTGTTGAAAAGAAAATGACGAAAAAAATATGAGCTAATTATTTTTGTGTTAATTGAATTCAGATTTATTTTGAAGAGAGCTGAACACGTGACTAGAATCTCATTTCCTTCAAAACCCAAGTTCCTAGGCTGAGGATATCTCTGGGATAATAAGGATTCCTGGAAAAAAACAATTCACTATTGTTAACAAGAATACCGAGATGATGGTGGCTACAAGATTCTTTTCTTTTTTGATCTGAGCATGATAAGATCTCTTTAAACTCTAGGCATCAAGTCTAAATACCCACGTGATAGGAATTTAAAACAAGAAACTAACTCTCACACGGATTTCATGTTATCAGTGGGATACTATTGAATAAAGTCCACAGAAAATGAAGTTGTTTTTTATTTGTAACAAGTCTTGGCCCTTTTTTTTTTTTGCGATTTTGTTTTTTTGTTGTTGACATGTTTGAATATCTCACTATTAGATAGAGCCAAAAAAAAAAAAAAGAACTGATTAAAAGTTTTTTTTTTATGTAGATTTTAGAAATAGGACAAAGTAGAATTGAGCGCGAGCCTTGAAGTTCTTTCTTAATTTTGATTCGTCATATTGAAGTTATTTTTTAATTTTGATTGGTTACATTAAAGTTTTTTCTCTACTTTGATTGGTTCTATTGAAGTTGTTTCTTTATTTTGATTGGTCATAATCTAGTTGTAGTGGTCATATGTAATGGTTAGTTATATTACAAATTCAAATGTACACCCTTTTGTACGCTCATCTGTTAAGGTTCAGAAAATTTCTTTTATCCATTGTCACTGGAGGGGCGGGGGTAGAGTGGTTAAGCGCTTAGCTTCCGAACATGGAGTCCTGGGTTCGAATTTTTTAGAAGACTGGGATTTTGAATTTCGGGATTTTTAGGGCGCCCCTGAGTTCAACCAACTCTATTGAGTACTTGACTTGAGTTAGGAAAAGTAAAGCGGTTGGTCGTTGCGCTGAAAACCTGTTCATTAACCGCTAGCCTGACCTTCAAATCATCTGCCCTGTATATCTCAAGGTCTCATAGGGGAATATTTTCTTTGCAGGAGGGGGTGGGGTATGAGATCCCCAGGTCTTCCATAGTTCCTGGTATCAGCACGGGAAGTGCTTTAAGTCCTCCCTTAAAGAAAACTTTAAATCCCAGTTTGTCTTGCAGATCTCTAAACGAACCAGAAGTATGGCTCGTTCTGTCTTGGAGGACAGTGGATGCTCCAACAGGAATCACTGGTTACGATTTTTTTTTCATGAGTTTTTCTCAAAATCTGGAGGGTTTAAACAAGCCAATTCTTGAGCGGCAGGGTCTGCCACAGTTTGTGCCTGTGAATACAGTTGTTCTAGTGCTATCTGATAGGGCAGCTTTCTTCCTATTTCTCTCGTCAAGAGCCCATTAATTCCCTTTGCTCACTGTGAGGTTTGTACCAGAACTCACAGACTCACAGTCTGGCTTATATTTTCAGATCCTGCGCGATGTCCTCCTACATACTTTCATTGATGCGTATCAACCTCAGATTTGGCTTTCAAACATCTCTGTAGGTTAGTTTTGGGCGTTCCTTGCGTTTGATTCCCTCGGAAAATCTCGACTTAGAGGATGTCCTTCGGAATTCTTCCATCTGTTCCAGCCAGCGTAGTTTTCTCTGTGTCAAAAGAACATAGATACTGTGTGTATTGCCCGGTTTTAAAACGTCCTTATTTCTGACACAATTCCTCCAGGAGATGCTCATTATGCGTCTTGTGCAGCGCATGAGAAAATTATTTCAACTATTATAATAATTAATAAGAAATTTCTTAAAATCAAATAGAAAAATAAAACTAAAATGTTATTTAATCTTGGTTAGGCCAATTATAAAATATGCAGCCTCCGTTTGGGACCCCTCAACTCAAGAAAACATTAAGAAACTGTAACAGACACAAAACAGAGCAGTAAGATTCATAACAAACGAATATTCACATTTGACTAGAGTCACACCTTTAGTAAATCACTTTAGTAGATGACTAAATTTAGAAAGCCTTCAGTATTGAAAACTTAAACGTAAAGTAGTAATTATACATAAAACACTGAACCATAATCTTCAAATACAAAAACAAAATTTAATAAAATATTTAGAAAGATACAAAGATAAAAGCACAATCCTCATCCCATATGCTAGGACAAATTTGTACTAATTCTCCTTCTTCCATAGTGCTATAATAGCATCAAATGGGTAGCCTGAGCCAGCCAGGAAAACTAGTGACTTGGCATGACTAGATGCATGACGCGTAGGTCGTATTCAATTTTCTTTTTTGAAGTTACGTCTGTATTTTATAAGATAAGATAATCTATGTTCTTGATGCATCTATGTTGAACAGCTCTTATTCACTACGCAGGCGTGTTACACTAGCAGTTTAGTTGCTGTGGTCAGTTTTGTTTCCCCTTATGTATCCTTAGTTAGGTTCCTGGGTCACGAAGCTCAAGTGTCCTGCTACTTTCTGTACCTTTTTAATGCATGACTGCAGCTAAGAAAAAAAAAGTACAGACCTTCATCAACAGATGCCTGAGAAATATCCTAAAAATACACGGTATGACAAAGTAGAAAACATCAAACTGTGGGAGATGAGTGGTCAGAAAAATATAGAAGTGCAGATCTTAGAGAGGAAGTGGAGAAGGATTGGTCACACCCTTAGAAAAGATACCAGCAACAGAGCTAGACAGGCCTTAGAGTGGAACCCCCAGGGAACAAGACGTAGAGGAAGACCAAAAAGAACATGGCGACGCAGTGTACTAGAGGAAGCCGAGAGGACCGGAAAGAGCTGGGAAGCCATCAAAAAACTAGCAAGAGACCGTGGAGAGTGGCGTGCTTTTGCTGAGGCCCTATGTTCCATGAGGAACTAGCAAGAGACCATGGAGAGTGGCGTGCTTTTGCTGAGGCCCGATGTTCCATGAGGAACTAGCAAGAGACCATGGAGAGTGGCGTGCTTTTGCTGAGGCCCGATGTTCCATGAGGAACTAGCAAGAGACCATGGAGAGTGGCGTGCTTTTGCTGAGGCCCGATGTTCCATGAGGAACTAGCAAGAGACCATGGAGAGTGGCGTGCTTTTGCTGAGGCCCGATGTTCCATCAGGAACTAGCAAGAGACCATGGAGAGTGGCGTGCTTTTGCTGAGGCCCGATGTTCCATGAGGAACTAGCAAGAGACCATGGAGAGTGGCGTGCTTTTGCTGAGGCCCGATGTTCCATGAGGAACTAGCAAGAGACCATGGAGAGTGGCGTGCTTTTGCTGAGGCCCGATGTTCCATGAGGAACTAGCAAGAGACCATGGAGAGTGGCGTGCTTTTGCTGAGGCCCGATGTTCCATGAGGAACTAGCCAGAGACCATGGAGAGTGGCGTGCTTTTGCTGAGGCCCGATGTTCCATGAGGAACTAGCCAGAGACCATGGAGAGTGGCGTGCTTTTGCTGAGGCCCGATGTTCCATGAGGAACTAGCCAGAGACCATGGAGAGTGGCGTGCTTTTGCTGAGGCCCGATGTTCCATGAGGAACTAGCCAGAGACCATGGAGAGTGGCGTGCTTTTGCTGAGGCCCGATGTTCCATGAGGAACTAGCCAGAGACCATGGAGAGTGGCGTGCTTTTGCTGAGGCCCGATGTTCCATGAGGAACTAGCAAGAGACCATGGAGAGTGGCGTGCTTTTGCTGAGGCCCGATGTTCCATGAGGAACTAGCAAGAGACCATGGAGAGTGGCGTGCTTTTGCTGAGGCCCGATGTTCCATGAGTAACCCAAAGGAATGATGATGATGACTGCAGCTAAGAATACTGGGAATCTCATGGCGGCCGAGGTTCTGCCCCAGCGAAGTAGATTAATGCAGTCGCCTTGTTCTCTGATCTACAAGGGCCGAATTGTAATGGGGTCTATTTTTAGTAACATCTGGAACCTTCATGTCGTTGAGCATGGTGAAATACAGCAAACAATAAATGATGTAATCCTTAATAAAACAATGACGACATCAGAATATTCGGTGCAAACTATTTAAACACTTAGAATGATTTAATCACAAAGAAACAATGATTACATCAGAATATTTGGTACAAACTATTTAAACACTTAATATGATGCAATCATAAAGAAACAATAATTACATCAGAATATTTGGTGTAAACCAGGGGTGGGCAAATTATGGCCCGCGGGCCACATGCGGCCCGCCGGAGCGTTTTATGCGGCCCGCGAACACCCACAAATATTAGATTTGCCTTCAGATTGTATATATACACAATTTTAAATATCTATATAAACTATTGGAACTTCAGATTCTTATGACAAAGAGGCTAAAGAAACATTGACTATACATGTCATTCTAAAAAGTTGAAAGTAAACGAAGATTTTTCTAATTGGCAATATGTCGAAGATTTAAAGACGCAAACTCAGGCCAGTATTTATTCAATACTATTAAAAACTGTGTTGAAAGAGAAGAGTTCAGTCGGCAAGGAAGAATATGGCATGTGTAACAACTGATGGTGTCCTCGCTTTGCTTTGGAAAAAAAAAAAAGGTTTGTTAATAAAATTAAAGAACATTATCCCAAGTTTACAAAAAGCTTCATTGAATATCAAACATGCTATTGACCCAATTATCTCAGGGATCAAACTCATCAGAACTATGGGTCTTAATCACAGGCAGTGGCAGTTACAAATAGTACTTTAAGATTGTGAAACAAAACATTCTGATATTCGGTAACAAAATAGTATCGGCGTGGTTCAGCATGGAAAAGGTATTGAGAAGAATATGGGATCTCAAGGAAGAAATTGCTATGTTCCATGAAGGATGTTGATTGTGACTTTGTTTCTGATATTTCTGTAGGAGTGGAAGATAGACTTCATGTTTGACATCGACATTATTACTATTTGTTGTTTACACGTGTATGTGCATCTTATCAAACAAAGCTATCCCATTTCTCCAGGCAAGCAAGTGAAAACAGGCTTTATCATTTTCCTTTACTGAAAGGTGAAGCTATTTCTTGTCAAATGGTTTAAAAGTACAATACTTATTTTAATACTATGATGTGGAAATTGAAAGCAAATTTTAAGACGTCAAAAACTTGGAACATTTTTCAATACCCTCAGTTGACCTTTTCGCGCAAAAGCTGATTCAGCTACAGAGGACATACCTCCAAGCAAATTATGACCTGAAAAAGAAGTCAGATCTTCCTCTGGAGTTTTATGGGTGTCAGAAGCTGTATTTCCACACTTAAAAAACTTTGATGCTAAACTTTCATATTATTTGGGTCCACATACATCTGTGAACAAGTATTTTATTGTTTGAAAATAAACCAGTGTAAGAACAGTTTGATGCTGATTGACTGTAATTTGAAATTCAGTCACGAGGGAAACAACTAGTAAGCTAGTTCCACAGTTCGGGAACATTATGCATGAGTGAGAACAGTTAAATATATTATACGAAGCATAATTGTATATTTGAGTTGAAATATTGTGATCTAAAAGACAATAGCAAAATAAAATAAGATTACAAAGAGAGTTTGTGTTACACAAACTCAGAGGCGGCCCCCGTCGAAGTCGGATCCCTGTCGGATCTGCATATTCGCAAATAATATTCAAGAGGGGATTTAATTTTGATGTAAAATGTTTTACATGTTTCGGATGTTCCTTCAGAGTTGAAGATAATTACTTCCTAATCCAAACCTCCCGCAGGACGACGGGGGATGGGAGCGGGCAGGGTTTGAACCCTGGACAATCCATAAATCTGAACGACAGTCCAGCGCGCAAACCGCACGACCAGGCAGTCATCCGATGGTCAAAAGTAATAATGTTTCAAAGATTCATTTGCCGTAAATTTAAATTAAATAAAAAATAGTAGATTAGTTTTAGTATATTAAAACATTACAATATTGATCAAAAAGTTTGGAAATGAAAATCTACACTTTTTTTTACACTTTAGGTTTAGAAAATTAAATTCTACATCTTAATCTAGTCTATTTTAGTCTAAACTAGATCTAGAAATTCTAGATATAGACTCTAAAATAATTTTAATTAGAATATAAATCCAGATCTAGATATACTGTAATAAAAATCTATATCTAGTTTAAAAAATCTAGATTAGATCTAAATCAAGATATCATTCCTTTTTTAAACGCGAGTCACATAACGAGGCTTAATAAACATTACTATACCAAGTTCTTTTTTCATTTCATTTGAAGAATTAATTCCATATAACGTCAGAGGAAAAAAAAACACTACGTCACACGGCCTAGCCAGACTAAAAATCGCCTTCATCGATACGAGCCATTTATCGAGTGTTCATAGACTTTGGTGCACCGAGTGCGTTCTTTAAGCATTTCATTTAAAGAATTCATTCCATATGACGTCAAAGGAAAAAAAAACACTACGTCACACGGCCTAGCTAGAATAAAAATCGCCTTCATCATTACGAGCCATTTATCGAGTGTTCATAGACATTGATGCACCGAGTGCGTTCTTTTAGCATTTCTTTTAAAGAATTCATTCCATATGACGTCAAAGGAAAAAAAACAACACTACGTCACACGGTTTAGTTAGACTAAAATATGTTTTCATTAATACAAGCAATTTTTCGAGGGTTAATAGACATTGGTGCACCGAGTGCGTTCTTTTAACATTACATTTAAAGAGTCCATTCATATGACGTCAAAGAAAAAAAATTCCATTACCTCACAATAGGCTAGTACCGGTACCATAAAAAAAATGTCTTTATTTACACGAGATATTTAACGAGGGTTCATAGACATTGGTGCACTGAGTTCTAATAGAATTTATTTAAAAAGGATCAAAGCCGCATTGTTTTTGCGTTTTGTCTGTCAGTCGGTCTGTCCGTCATCTTGATATAAAAAAAAAAACAACAACTAAAATTTATTAAAAATTGATTAACCTTTATTTTACGTTTCAAAACATCGCAATAAGTTTTAGGTATGAACACAATTGAAAAGTTTATATAATAGATTGTTCCGGATGTTTGTATAAATAGTAAAAGAAAAAGAGAATTTCAGATAAATGTAATACCGTTAATTAAATTTTTTGGATGGTCTCGTATAAAAATTAGATGTACTACAGCCACGTGGAGAGATTTTCATACCTTACTTTGGTGTTTGGATTCTGTTTTCCTTAAAAATCGGAACATAATATTAACGATAATTAGATTTTTTAATGTTTTAGGTAGAAAGTTAAAGTAAGAGAGTAGTGAGTTAAAATATTTTTCATAAAAATCCGTAAAAACATTATTTCGTAAATGAGAAGATTATTTGTTTATTAATTAGAAGAGGGAGTTCAAACAATTATTTGGCGTTAGTAGATCTTAAAATAAATTCGGAAATTTCTGGCGACGATTTGTAAGAAACAAAATCCAGAACTTTCTTTATCGATTACAAAACTTCTATGTTATGTTTTAGCAAAAAAATTAAATGTCTAAAAAGTAATTTTCAGTAATCAATTCTAGTAAATTACTTTTTTTTAAAGCCCTGAACAACCTATTGTTTTTAAAATTTGTTTAAAGATGAAAATACGGAACAATTTGATATTGATAACCAAATTATAGTGACTCATTGTCAAATAATGTAAGTGTAATATTAGTAAATTATGCCATTTCAAACAATCATTAGGCATAATTCATGTTTTATAAAGCAATATCCGGAACATTTTTACAATTAATGAAATATAAGTCAGTATAGAGATTTTGATTTAGCATTAATATGCTATTTACATAAAAAACGGAACAACATATTATTGATAATGTGTTTTTGCAACGTTTAAGCATGGAAATTGAATGTAATATAAATTAGAAGAGCAAACAAACATTTGTTGGGGTTGATTAGTTTTGCACAAAAAAATCCGGAACAATCAATTTTTAGATACTTAAAACTATTGAGATGTTACGGAAGGAACATTAAAGTGTAAATCAGATTTTCAATAGCTTTTAGAGTTCTAGTTTTTTTTTATCTAATTGTGACGGACAGACCGACCAACAGACAAAACGCACAAAAATAATCTTCTTTTATTCGGATGGGGGCACTAAACAAAAAATAAATAAAATCTGATTTTTTTAAAAAGTTTCAGGAATTGGTTTAGCACCTGGTCATGTAGCGACGTTACGCTACTGCACGAAAATCGCTGCATAAAAAGTCCATTTAAAAAAATGTGTGTGATATTTACATACAAAATGCATTATTAGTCTTTATAAACAAACAGAAATGTTTTCTTTTAATTTTAGCAGCTAGTTGACCAGAAAAAACATCTTTAACTATTATTTATATTTGTTGTAAACATTTTCTGTACATTTTAAAAATATATTTGACTTAGTGATACTGAAAATACACAAAAATTGTCCATCTTTGTTAGCATATTGTAACATTGCCTCCCTTACATTTACGTAATTGTTTTAGAATTGGTGTATTTTTATGAAAAAATCGCTTGCATAATTAATTTTATAAATTAAACGGTTTGCTTTTAGAAAACCAAAAGTAGCCGTTGTACCTAAACTTTTCAAGCCGCATTTAATGATGAAATAATATTTTTCATATCTCTTCTAGTTTTCGAGATCTGAGTGTGACAGACGGACAGACGGACAGACGGACATTTTGCACAAACCTAATAGCGGCTTTTTCCCCTTACGGGGGCCGCTAAAAAATATAGTTTCAGAAATTGCTAACTTTTGTTGCAATGTAAATTTATAATACATTACAAATGTGAAGGAAAAGACATACATCTAGCTATCGGATTTTTACACCTTGCAAGCATATATATAATATATATGCGGCCCCCCATTCACAAATATTTTTCAAAGCGGCCCTCGATAGAAAAAGGTTGCCCACCTCTGGTGTAAACCATTTCAACACTTGCTTCCCAATATAAAAACAAAGTTTGTACATCAGATTCTTTTCTATCAATCAGCCCCTAGTGCACTGAGTCTCAGAAAGAACAGTAAATAGGAAAACCAGGGAAATGTTGGATTAACGCGAATTGAAAGCATAACAACTTAAGACTCAAAACAAAAACAAACAAACAAAATAACACTAGCGGTAATCTATTTTACAGGGTAACACATCGAAAAATAAAAGTGTTTTTTTTGTGATCTCAATTTTTTGCTTAAAGTCGATAATAAGTTGGAAGCGTGGTCGAGAGGCTAAGTGCGCTTGAACTTGGCTTGGCTTGACTACCTATGAAGGGGGCTCGACGTTCGACACCCGACTCGGGAAGAGTTGTGTTTTCTGAGCGCCTAAAGGCAGCACGGAAAACCTTCTCCCAGATACCCCATCCACCCCTCCACTCGTCCACAAATGAGATTGGACCAAAGCGCTCTGAACATGCTATTAGCATGAAAGTAGCGCTATAATTTATTTTTTTTGAAGTCAACTAATGGAAGCGAAAACTTCATATATACAAACGTACATACTTTGAAAGTAAACAATCTTCTTTTTTTTTTAACGACGTGGCGGGAAAGAAGAAACATAAAAGATTTACGAAGCCACAAAGTCAACATTAAATAATTAGAAGTGGCATTCTGACGGAGAGTTCTGAACTCACACTCACATCTACAACACTCAACGCCCTACATTCCCCAATTACCCTCTTCCTCTTTTCAATCAACTCCCTTTACACCAACCTGTTATTTCCTTTCCTGTCCAGGTCAGAGGGAGGGAGGGAGGGGTGATTAGTGCTAAGGCGGCACCGGTCATTGCGATTAACGGATTTAATTGATTGATGGGGGAAAATATGGACCGAGCAAACAGATTCCAGAGCAGATTAAAGGCCTTCCTGAGAGTCTGGGCATTGGGGGTGTGGGAGGGCGGACATGTTATGAGAGATGACAGGCAGAGAGTGGGGAGGTAAAGCTCTTGAAAACATGGGAAAGTAGTGGGACGACGGGTAGGTGGTGGGGGGAGGAGGGGATCATTAGAAATGTATGGGCATAAAAAACTAACCAGAGTATTAATAAAACAAATCCATTGAGTCAGAATTTCTTCAGACGAGGTCTATAACTGAATGCTCTGTCTGATCGAGCGATAAATAAACTCCTTTGATCCTAATCATGGAATTACATAGAGCCTGCAGATGTTCTATGCGCTTGCGTCAATGCGAACGGTGGGGGAAGGGGGCGAGTGAGACAGCCGCTCTGGGGGGGGGGGGAGGGAGCATTGGAACGCCTAATTGAGTATCAAAACCCTTAATAAAATATCATAGATCTTTGTCACTACGATCGGTAACTTTTTCTTAACTTGATATATAAGTTTTGTTTATTGCTGACTGTTCTTACGCAGACGTGAATTACCCAGACTACTGGGAGATTGGAGGGGTGGGGCGCTGACAGGGGTTGCTGCTCAGGGCGCCATCCTTGGTATACCACTGGCTTGCGTGCTAGTCCGTATTGTTGTAAAAGAAGTCCTATGTCAAAACAAAGAATAAACTCAAAAATAAAAAAAAAATAAAAAATACAATTACGCTATTCATGAAAAAAACAACAACATGGGTCTTAAATTCTAGCGTTTGTTAATAAACCTTGAGTAACAGTAGAATTTTAGAGCTAGGCTAGCAGACATAGAGATCTAGAGTGCTCTGCTTTATTTGGAATTGGATACTAGTTTCGTAATGTTTTAGTCCAACCAATCGGAGGCCCTAGGTGGCTACCTAGCTTCACATGTCATATTTTGACAGGTATTATTATTATTATTATAGCTTTTATATAGCGCTATAGCGCTTTTCATGCTTAAAGCACGCTCAGAGCGCTTTTGGTCCAATCTCATTTGTGGACCAGTTGGGGGAGGAGGGGGTATCCAGGAGTTGGTTTTCTGTGCTGCCTTTAGGCGCTGCCCGCTCAGTAAACAAAACTCTGTCCGAGTCGGGTGTCGAACCTCGAGCCCCCGTCTACGTAGCCAAGCCAAGTTCAAGTGTACTTGGCCTCTCGACCACGCTTCCCACGCTTCTATATGTAGGTATGTATCAGTCTCAGTTTGACACCGCGTAAGAACACTAGTGAATCTAAAGATATTCCTGCAACTATTTGCTCTGCATGGCTTCCTGGTCAAGTCGTACGCGTTTCGGATTATCGTCACGATCAGTCTAAGCTCCAAGCTCGAGCTTTGCCCGCTGCCATCGCCTGCTGTCCTGCAGAGGTCTGAGCTAGGATGAAATCATCTTCAGTTCTGAAGAAACGTCCGAACATAAACAAAGCAGTAAAGCTAATGCGTGGACCAGGGAGGTGTCGCGGGAACATTCAGCAGACGATCTTTTAGAAGAAGGGAGACACATTTTTTCCGTCTTCGTTTCTTATTCAAAGTATTTAGCGAGTTACGCTCCTCTCAGGGCCAGGCTGGCTTTTTGGAAGAGGTGGCCAAAGAAAAGTGTTTTCTTTTTTGTTGGATCGCGCAGACAAATGTCTTAATTAGGCGCCGATGTCACAGTCCTACTGATAATGGCAATATTCCTAATGTTAT
The DNA here is from genome assembly GCF_947242115.1 of Biomphalaria glabrata. Taxonomy (NCBI): domain Eukaryota; kingdom Metazoa; phylum Mollusca; class Gastropoda; family Planorbidae; genus Biomphalaria; species Biomphalaria glabrata. Next base: position 27,212,601 of record NC_074725.1, on the reverse strand, counting down.
TTTATCGGCTTTTGTCTGCTGTTCTTCTAAGGCAGTGGGAGGGCGAATTTTAACCCGCGGACAACATGCAGCACGCCATATTTTTTTTCGACATTTTTTTTTAAAAAACATAATTAAATGAATGTGTAGTTTTACAGGATAGATAAAAATTATATAGCCACTACATATAGAAAATAGACCTGCTTAGGGATGACTAGCGATTGAAGATCTTGCAACACGATAAAAGGGAACATGATATTAGATTTTTAAACGCGTTTTAAGGAAACGTGAATTTTAGATTTTGTGACGTGATTTTAGATATTTTAACGTGACTTTAGGTATTTTAACGTGACTTTAGATATTTTAACGTGACTTTAGATATTTTAACGTGAATTTAGATATTTTAACGTGACTTTAGATATTTTAACGTGATTTTAAATCCTTAAACTTGTACAGATCTTTTTACGATTAGATCTTTTAACGTGATGTTATGTGATGTTAGATCTTTTAACGTGATGTTAGGTGATGTTAGATCTTTTGGCGTGATGTTAGCTGATGTTAGATCTTTTGGCGTGATGTTAGCTGATGTTAGATCTTTTGGCGTGATGTTAGGTGATGTTAGATCTTTTGGCGTGATGTTAGCTGATGTTAGATCTTTTAACGTGATGTTAGGTGATGTTAGATCTTTTAACGTGATGTTAGGTGATGTTAGATCTTTTGGCGTGATGTTAGGTGATGTTAGATCTTTTAACGTGATGTTAGCTGATGTTAGATCTTTTGGCGTGATGTTAGGTGATGTTAGATCTTTTAACGTGATGTTAGGTGATGTTAGATCTTTTAACGTGATGTTAGGTGATGTTAGATCTTTTGGCGTGATGTTAGCTGATGTTAGATCTTTTGGCGTGATGTTAGGTGATGTTAGATCTTTTGGCGTGATGTTAGCTGATGTTAGATCTTTTAACGTGATGTTAGGTGATGTTAGATCTTTTAACGTGATGTTAGGTGATGTTAGATCTTTTGACGTGATGTTAGCTGATGTTAGATCTTTTAACGTGATGTTAGGTGATGTTAGATCTTTTGGCGTGATGTTAGATCTTTTGGCGTGATGTTAGGTGATGTTAGATCTTTTAACGTGATGTTAGGTGATGTTAGATCTTTTGGCGTGATGTTAGGTGATGTTAGATCTTTTAACGTGATGTTAGGTGATGTTAGATCTTTTGGCGTGATGTTAGGTGATGTTAGATCTTTTGGCGTGATTTTGGGTGATGTTAGATCTTTTGGCGTGATTTTAGCTGATGTTAGATCTTTTAACGTGATGTTAGATCTTTTGGCGTGATGTTAGGTGATGTTAGATCTTTTGGCGTGATGTTAGGTGATGTTAGATCTTTTGGCGTGATGTTAGGTGATGTTAGATCTTTTAACGTGATGTTAGGTGATGTTAGATCTTTTAACGTGATGTTAAGTTATGTTAGATCTTTTGGCGTGACGTTAGCTGATGTTAGATCTTTTGGCGTGATGTTAGGTGATGTTAGATCTTTTGGCGTGATGTTAGGTGATGTTAGATCTTTTAACGTGATGTTAGGTGATGTTAGATCTTTTAACGTGATGTTAGGTGATGTTAGATCTTTTAACGTGATGTTAGGTGATGTTAGATCTTTTGGCGTGATGTTAGGTGATGTTAGATCTTTTAACGTGATGTTAGGTGATGTTAGATCTTTTAACCTGATGTTAGATGATGTTAGATCTTTTAACGTGATGTTAGGTGATGTTAGATCTTTTGGCGTGATGTTAGCTGATGTTAGATCTTTTAACGTGATGTTAGGTGATGTTAGATCTTTTGGCGTGATGTTAGGTGATCTTAGATCTTGTGGCGTGATTTAATTTTTATTGATGTGATTTTAAAATTTTGTAATTTGGTTCACACTATAGTTATTTGACTTAAAAACTTGGGGGTATGGATGGAGAGATAATTAAGTCTAAAGATGGCCTACTTTGTTTAACCTAATAAAGATTATTAATACCCCTATGAGCACAAGCCATGTAGACATACATTGCTCACACAAGCAAAGCCCCAAGTTACTAATGAGCCCAGGCTAGATCATTTCTGTACATTCACCGTGACCTGCTATTTGTAATTTCGCTCACGCTCTGTAGAATTTTAAGATCTGGGAAATAAGATCCATGCCCTGGGGTTATTTGTGTCCTACCAACCAGACATTTTGAAAATGCAGGTAATGTTTAACGATTATAGGGATTTTCAGTGGAAGGAATGAATTAAATAGAAGTAATCAATACAACTACTTAGACCACTGCACTTCAATCCACACATTTCACAATAGGTGTAACAATAGTTAAGGAACAACCAAACATTGTTGGAATTGTGGGACTGGTCTCTAAAACTTGTTTTCTTGAGTGGGTGTTGCACTCTTGTGGTGGAGGCCTTGTCATGGTTAGTGGCGGTACAGTGTAGGAATACAAAGGAATTTCTCGTGTGACGTGATTAGATGACCTCCTCGTTGATTGGGGAACTTTCACAGAGATGGGTCATTTATGAACCAATCTCTCACTCATGGCCTCTATATGTAATAAGTACCAGTTTCAGACCCTGCGTTTTATAAAGCAAATAATGTAAAGGTCACCTGTTTCAATAGCGCACGGTTAACGAGGGTGTCGAGTGGCCAGCATAACGACCAACCGCCTTTACTTTTTCCCAAACCAATATTAGGTACACATTAGAGCCCGGTGGACCTAAACTAGAGCTGGGAAACGAACCGAACCCGAGCTTTCTAAAACGGGCTCGACTCCCGCCTCTAAATCAAACTTTAAATGGACCCTTACGAATGGTTTTACGGCATCCAATTTGAAGCTTAATAAAAAGAAATTCGAAAACCATCAAAATAAGAAAAAAATATAAAAGGGGCTGATATAATGGAAAGAACTGCACATTCACAGCAATATCTCACAAAGCAGTTCGATTTATTTCTCATTGTCTATACCAAACAAAGTTAATTGCCACTAGACGTCTAGGTATTTTTGATTGAGAAATGTTTAATTAGGGACAATGACTAATCGTGCAAAGTTTCAACTTGACCGCAGAATGGGAAGTGGAAGAAAGAAGCGTGGACAAAATTTGTTCCAGACAGACAGACATACAGACGGAGTGAGTTGATAAAAGCTTTGGAACAAAAAAAAACGTGTCTGTTATCCGTAAGAATTACTTTAGAACTGGATTCGTCAATTATCACCCATTGCCAATTACTTCTGCAGTACAATGCTAATTAATCGCTTTGTAATGCACTTCTCATTAAGAATGAATCTATTACAATGGGGGATGTTTAAAAAAAAAATTAAACGGGGGTTAGGGGAGAGGCTCGTATCGTGAACTGTTGTCACGTTTGTCACGTGAGATTTCAATTTAAAAAAAAACAACAACAACGCTTTACAGTACATTAATATTTATTGGACATTATCACTTGGCGCGAAATAACAAGGGATCCGAGTGACCTCCCTTGTGCTTCTCAAAGCAATAACTACAGAGGTTAAAGAAGTCTACGCCTGGGCGAGTCAAATATCTTCCAAAATTTAATCATGTGTTGGGCTAGAGATCACCAGCTATGCTGTTCTTCCCTCCCCCACCCCCTCTCCCTTTACGCAGTTAAGGGCTCCTTTTTTTTAGGTCCCTTTTTTTTTCATTCATACTTTTCTTTCTTTTCTATTTCTTCCTTATTTTTTCTTTCCTTTCTTTTCTTCCTCCTCAGAGCCAAGTCTTTTGAATCGTGAATGGAAACGAAATGAAGAAAGATCGATTAGAAAAAGGGGCAGTAATATCTGTAGTGTCAGTGCGGAGAGAATGGAGAGTTATAGGCCCTTTTAATCCCTTCACCTAACGAGGACAATTTAATGGCATCGCATCGTGTGAGTGTCTGTGCGCGCGTGCGGTCGTGTTTGTTCTCATGAACGGGGGTCAGAAGGCTAGTCCAAAGAAATGTTCAAGACTTAATCAACGTTGATATAGAAACTGGACGTAATATCCAGTTAGTATTTAAGTTGTACATATTTCATTGTAGGTTTTGACAACGTTTTCTTTACCGGATATGAAAAACCGTACACTTTGTCTTGGTTATTTGCTTATTATCGTGATAATGTGAAAAAAAGTAGGCTACATTTAAACAATTGTTCGCACATTAACGAATTGCAGTAGTTTATATGATCAATACCTGCATATTACTCTTTCATAATAATTGTCTCTATGCTATATATATATATATATATAATATATATATATATAATCTTTATTGTTCGTAATGAAATTGGTCTTACAATTTGTGCATTGCACCAAACAAAAAACATTATTTTAACTATTTTAAAAAAAATGTCCGTTCACACCAGACTCACTCATGATTTATATGTGAAACGTTTACATCAGATTGCTTCTATTTAATGATTTGATTGCCAGGAGAACAAAAGAGTTTTATGTCTGTTTGTCTTGTATATCTTATGTGATGGTAAAATCACCAAATCCTGACCCAAAGGGTGATTTTTTATTTCTAGTATCTTTTTAGCTTTTTTTATGGATGTTTGTCTCAAACAACTGCCCAGATGGGGTTTGTTTTTTGCCAATGACTTTACCAGCAGCATTTAGGATTCTATGGAGTTTATTTTTATTTTTATGCTCAGATTGCCTTACCAGGCAGTGATATTGAAACTTTAAATATTGCAGATGTGAGCGTGATAAAACATAGCCAAGGCCTTTTCGCTAACATTAAACAAGGACAGTTTTCTCAGTAATCGTAATCTTTACTGCCCTTTTTGGCTAATATAATCAGTATTTGCAGTAAAATTTAGTTTATTATCTGGGATAGTACCATGGTATTTAAAATATGTCCAGTAAAAAAGAAAAAAAAAGTCTCTAATTTTTACAAGCGTATATAGACTCACTCTGTCTCACTCTTTGTCTATCTGGATAAAAAAAATCACGTTATTTCTCCCACACTCATTCTCTGATCAAGTTGAAACCTTGCACAATTATTCATTGGCGTAGTCAAGACATGATTTAATGAAAAACAAATAATCAATTAGTCAATTAATTACTAGTAATTAATTATTTTGCTTGATACCAACAAGGGAATAGATCCTTCAGTATTCACATATGGCTAAATATGTAGGGTTTAGTCCACTTAGATAATTGTACGCGTTATTTCTCCCAAACCAATACTCGAATCAAGAACTCTAACACTGAAATGTTTCAAACTTTCTTTAAGAAGTTTACCTTTCCGCACATAAACTTTCAGTACCATCCTTGAAGGAGTTCCAAAAATAAAAATGAAATTTTTACTCGATTGTTCCCCTTGGCAAAAAACACAAAGATGTAGATCAATATCTCTTCAAATACTTCAGGCAGCGTGTCAGAATGTGCGAGCTGCGAGCTACGAGAGATGGGTTTAAAGATTGCAAGACATCGTTGGCTTTGCGAATGAGGTGCCAACGTGTTTATGCAGTAGAGCATTTTGTTAAGGACGCTCCTATCTGTTCCAACGTTGTTATCTGCATGGTCGTGTGATATACACTTCACAGTGTCGTCACGATGGTCCCTTGTTCAAAAACCTTGCTCGCTGCAACCGCCTGCTATCTCGCAAGGAACTTTTGTTAAGGACATAATAATCTTACTTTTACTAAAATAACGTTAGAGACTTAAAAAAGGAATAAAAAATTATTTTTTTATTTTTAAAGAGAGGTTTGTGGTGGCCTAATGGTAAAGAGCTTGGAGGCGAAAATTTAGAAGCTCAGGAATTTTAGGACAACCCCTTAGTTCATACAACTCTCTTGTCACTGATTGTGGAAAATAAATAGGCATCGATCATCGTTAATATCATCAGCCATAGAAACAGATGCTCTTTACATCATCTGCCATATACATGCCAAGATCTGGAAAAAAAGAGGAAAAAATAGTTTCCCTTTTAGACCTTTCGATCTATGGGACAGATGATATAAAGGTCATCGGTTTCTTTGACCAACGGTTACAGTTTACTTTCGCCAACTAAGGTCAATTACCCATTAGAGTTGGGGCGTCCTAAGACAAGGTCTGAAAGGGGAACTTTTACTTTATAATCTCTCTCTCTCTCTGAACAACTAACAATTTCCTCATCTATATAAATGGTTTATTGATCTATTATGACTAGTACTACAGGTATCACTAAAAGCAAAGTGGATTTTGTAATTCTTCTAATCTCATTTTAAAATGTAATTTGAAGAAAAAAAGTGTTGAAACGTTACAATACGCCTTCACAAAAAGATTACATATACTTTCTCCATCATAGTCCGATGATGACCATTTTTATAAAGCAGGGGGCTGAGGGCTTTACACTACTGTTTTGTATCTCCTCGTGTATCTGGTGAAATCTATGTGAGCCCGGAATGTTCGACTGCACATTAGACAGGCTAGTCCAGCTGGAGCAGAGGTTCTTAACCTGTGGGTCGCGACCCCCTTGGGAGTCGATTGACGATTTGCCGTCGCCAAAGACCATCGAAAATATGGATTGTTTTTGTCTATTCTTCTATTGCTGTGTGTTTGGGGGGGGGGGAGGAGTCGCGGCAGAATGGGGGATTGTAATAAGGGGTCGCCGAGCATAAAAGGTTGAGAACCGCTGAGCTGGAGCAAAGACATTTAGAGATTTAAAAATGGACCCAATTTTTTTTTTCATTCCCTTCCAATAGATATGTAACCAGCATGTTAGGAAGCATCATTTTACAAACAATAAGATGGTGTAGACAGCACAAAGCATACACCACACATGACCATATTGAGCTTATAAAACTAGCCCCTCGTCCATGGCTCTCCATCATCAGGTTTGAGAAGCCTCGAAATTGCCCATAAAACACAATCATAAGATGCAATCTATGCTGTTATTTTGAATACAGGAGTGGGGGGCGAGCTAGCACTGTCGATATTTCATCACCTTTATAGCTGGAACGATGCCCACAATAGCATCGCGATTTTCCTATCACTAGACCCAGACACCCGGACCCAGGGGCGGAGCTATCTAAAATTTAAGAACCTTATCACCCCTCCCTATACCAATAAAATACACGGTATAGATCTAATGGCAAGATGCGATTCAAAATTGAAATCAAATTGTTTAGACATTTGCTGAAATAAATCTATGGTGCCTCATGAGAAGATGAGAGCGCAGAAGAATTCCACCTTGTTCCCTTACGAATAACTACGCCTTTACCTAGTCACCTTTTATTTTCCTAAATCGACATAAAAATCAAATCAACTCGAAATGACCACGGCCCAGTAAGAGTTGCGTAAAATATGACCAACATTTCCCTGGAAATATTTTGTGTAAACACCCCCCACGGCTTGGGGGGGGGGGGCGCCGGGGGGGGGGCGCCGGTTTGTGGAGGGAGGCGGGGGGGAGAGATGAAGAGAAATCACGCTAACCTTCGCCCCTTGATTAATCCCATACATCAATAGCCAGGCACAATTCTATAATGCTTCACTTATTGGCTATCCCATGGGCCGAACGGGCACACGTATAGAAAAATAGAGAAAAAAAAAAACAAAAAAAAAAAACAAGCAGTCATAACTAATAACTTGTCGAGCTCGAGGGGTTTGGCAGAGCCAGCACATACACAAAAAAAATTGTCCGTACTTTATTAGAAAAAAGATCGAACACAGGGTACGAGTGATGTCAGGAGAGGGTATAGAAAGAGAGAGGGGCAGGGGGGGGGGGCGAACTAGGACCTAATAGGTGATTACTGGTTTTCGATCAAATCAAGGCAGATAACCGTGGTGCAATCTCTCTGTGGAACAATTTACTGCAAAGTTATCGTCTCCCCTTTTTTCGCCCCCTTTTCATTTCCTTTCATAGATGGCGCGTTCATTTTTTTTTCTCTCAACCCCCCCACCCCCCTTTTTTTTTAAACAGCTCAAAGTATATTGGAATCAATATTCTGTCTTGTGTGTTTATGCATGTATTCGGCTGCCCTCTGTGGCGGTTCATCCGTCGCAGAAGATTAGCTAAATCCATAGATCTATAAGATTACTTCCAATTTAACTGGAGTCTTTCTAACTAAAGAATGCGCCCGACTTTTTTATTAATTTTTTTTTAAAGTGAGATTTGAACATTGGCTCACTGAAGTTTACTTTCCAGTGCAGTGATTGGACTAATCATCAGTTTACTTTACCACAGTGGTATTTACAGTTGAGATCAAGCTAATGAAATAGATGGGTAATATTAGCTCTCTAGACTAAATACGTGGATTAGTCGCGTTCAAGAAGTCTAAGTCTAGTCAATAATTACTGTACCGAAAAGGAGAACTAGACGTGAAATAAAACTGGGCCGCAGGTGTAGAAAAACAATTGAGTTTTGTGTTTTGACACAAACTCTTTATTATTCGGAAGACCAAAGTAACCGTTGCACTTTTATGGATCTACAGACAAAGATAACATTGAATACTCAATAAATTTTTTTTTTAGATCTAAAAGTGGTAGATAGCAAAAAATCAATAGTGGTTTTTCATCTTTTGATGGCCGCTAAAAAGACTCAGAAATAGTTTCCTTGACTTGCGAATCAACTCCCATTATGACGTTTTTTAACACTAATGTTATAAAATACAGACGTTCCTTCATTTGAGATGATAATTACGTCAGACACTTGACCATGATAGGGTCGAGGTACTCAGTGGTTAAGCGCTTGGCTTCTAAACCTGGAGTCCTGGGTTCGAATCTCGGTGAAGACTGGGATTTCGAATTTTGGGATTTTTTGCGCGCCCCTGAGCCCACCCAACTCTAATGGGTACCTGACTTTAGTTTGGGAAAAGTAAAGGCGGTTGGTCGTTGTGCTGGCTACATGACACCTTGCTCGTTAACTATTGGCCATAGAAACATCTGCCCTATAGATCGCAAGGTCTGAAAGGGGAAACTTTACTTTTTTTCTACTTGACTATGATTGTTGAATGAATATTTCTTAATCCCTAAGCTAGGACAAATTCATAAAATTATGTCTTCCCTAGTGCCAATGGTGCAAATAGAACTTGGAACGGGTTGCCTGAATCAGCCAAGGAAACCAATGATTTAATAAAGCGTACGTCTCTAAATAATATCCGAAGGTACACGAGTAGGACGTAATTACTTTCAAGGAACGTCTGTAGTTTATAAGATAAGATAACAAATGTGCTTTGCATATTATATTCATGTATATTGAACAAGCTCTTTGAGCGATGACAAGTCTTTGCGTATGTCGCGCAATGTGAACTGCAAATGTTTGCCGACAGAGAGAGATCCATGATTCTAGTTGTGTAACTACTTTATAAGAGCTAAGAGAGAATGGGTTAAAAATAGAGGGGGGGGGGGAGGTACATGAGAATGGGGTTGGGGACAGAGGGGGAGGGTGGGGGGAACTTTTAAGATCTGTGTTTTATAATGTCGTCTTCTTTTCTATTTCCTTTACTTTTTTTTTTTTTTGGTTGTTGTCAGCTGCTAAAAGAGTTTCCTGTATCTCACAGAACCATTGACTCAAGGTCAGAGTTCTTTAGCCTCTTTCATCGGGTTGAAAAGAGACCCAGGCGTGTAAGGAATGTCCGCTCCTGGCCTAGGCCTTCTGAAGTGCATGCCGAGTGAATTGACTGTCTGCAGTCTTCATCTGTGACACCAAATTTAGTTCAATTCTGCAGAGTTTGTGTCAGATTTAGAGGCTTGGCATAATTATAAATAAGTTGTGATTACATTTTGTAGTGTTTTTTTTTTTTTTAAGTTTTTTGCTTTTAGTTATTTGTGAGAATTTATTTTTTTAAGTTTAGGCTGGCTTGCTTGAGATATTATAAGTTTAGGTTGGCTTGCTTGAGATATTGTAAGTTTAGGTTGGCTTGCTTGAGATATTGTAAGTTTAGGTTGGCTTGCTTGAGATATTATAAGTTTAGGTTGGCTAGCTTGAGATATTATAAGTTTAGGTTGGCTAGCTTGAGATATTGTAAGTTTAGGTTGGCTTGCTTGAGATATTGTAAGTTTAGGTTGGCTTGCTTGAGATATTATAAGTTTAGGTTGGCTTGCTTGAGATATTGTAAGTTTAGGTTGGCTTGCTTGAGATATTGTAAGTTTAGGTTGGCTTGCTTGAGATATTATAAGTTTAGGTTGGCTAGCTTGAGATATTATAAGTTTAGGTTGGCTTGCTTGAGATATTGTAAGTTTAGGTTGGCTTGCTTGAGATATTATAAGTTTAGGTTGGCTTGCTTGAGATATTATAAGTTTAGGTTGGCTTGCTTGAGATATTGTAAGTTTAGGTTGGCTTGCTTGAGATATTGTAAGTTTAGGTTGGCTTGCTTGAGATATTATAAGTTTAGGTTGGCTTGCTTGAGATATTGTAAGTTTAGGTTGGCTTGCTTGAGATATTGTAAGTTTAGGTTGGCTTGCTTGAGATATTATAAGTTTAGGTTGGCTAGCTTGAGATATTATAAGTTTAGGTTGGCTAGCTTGAGATATTGTAAGTTTAGGTTGGCTTGCTTGAGATATTGTAAGTTTAGGTTGGCTTGCTTGAGATATTGTAAGTTTAGGTTGGCTTGCTTGAGATATTATAAGTTTAGGTTGGCTTGCTTGAGATATTGTAAGTTTAGGTTGGCTTGCTTGAGATATTATAAGTTTAGGTTGGCTTGCTTGAGATATTGTAAGTTTAGGTTGGCTTGCTTGAGATATTGTAAGTTTAGGTTGACTTGCTTGAGATATTATAAGTTTAGGTTGGCTTGCTTGAGATATTGTTAGTTTAGGTTGGCTTGCTTGAGATATTATAAGTTTAGGTTGGCTTGCTTGAGATATTGTAAGTTTAGGTTGGCTTGCTTGAGATATTGTAAGTTTAGGTTGGCTTGCTTGAGATATTATAAAATTTAGGTTGGCTTGCTTGAGATATTGTAAGTTTAGGTTGGCTTGCTTGAGATATTGTAAGTTTAGGTTGGCTTGCTTGAGATATTATAAGTTTAGGTTGGCTTGCTTGAGATATTGTAAGTTTAGGTTGGCTTGCTTGAGATATTGTAAGTTTAAGTTGGCTTTCTTGACATGATATTGTAGCAATTGACCACCAAGAAGTTGCCGTGACTGTCTTCGTTTGAACTCTCTTTGTCTCTAACTACCCGCAGTAACTATGCTTTCTACTGCAGACCCACTCCTTCCTTAGTATAGAAATGTGCATGTTTGTGAAATAATTGAATAGATATTGCCTAAATATTTAAAAATAAATAAATAAATATAAAATCTGCCTGATCTGTTATTAAAATTCCCGTATCTCAAAAGCGAAAATATACCAATAATTTGTAGTAATATTTTTAACATATTCTCATTACATCTCAAAAGCCAAATATTGCAATATGGCACAATTAGGAATTAATTATTTGTTTCGGAAATTCGGGAAGTTTTTACTTAGTGACAGTGACGTGACTCAAAATAAGGATAAGATATTTTTAAGGAAGAACGAAATAGTAGTCGACATAAACATGACGCTTACATAACAACGTAGAAATAAGAAGCATTTCATAAACGGCTAGAAGTAGGTGACATTCGACAATTCCCTTCATGATTATTAAACGTGTTTGATGTTCAACATCAGCGTTGAATAACTATTGATAATTGTTCGGCCTTTCGCTGGTGTTGAATTACATTGTGTTAAGTGTTACTTCCAGTTGGTTTGTTTGCATTCGACACCGCGGACGCGCCCAACACTAGATATGTGTTCTGATCTGAAGAGACAAAACATTCTTCATTACTTCGGCGACAACGTGTACCAACCTATTGAACGTGGCTGCTATGACGAATTTGTTATCAAGGAAAACTTAACAATTTCTTTTAAACAAATTCCTTTCTTTTTTAAATCTTAAATTGTAAAAAAAAATTACACTTATTGATTTTAAACCGGATTACTTACTTAGACTTAGGTCCTCCCGCGCCGTTCGGCGCATTGGGCGGCAAGCTGTCTCCATAATGATCTGTCACTGGCAATGTCTGAAGCCTCTTCCCATCTGGTGTCCACTGTTCTGAGGTCCTCCATGAAGGTGTGTCGCCAGGTAATACGAGGACGTCCCTGTTTGCGCTTTCCTCGTTTTGGCTTCCATGTTATCGCAACTCTTGGTGTGCGTAATTCATTTTGACGTAGAACATGTCCCGCAAACCTCATGCGACGCTCAGTCACAACCTCACTAAGTGTTCGACTCCCAGTTCGGCAAAGGATTTCCTTGTTTGAGATCCGGTCTGTGTATCTGACTCTTAAAATCCGTCTCAGCCATCTCTGTTGAGCCACATTTAGTCTTTTCTCAATTTTGACAGATGACTTCCACGTCTCACATGCATATGTAGCAGTTGGAATGACGATTGTGTTGAGAAGGTGTATTTTTGTCTCGAGTCCAATGGCTTGGCTAGTCCAAATAGGCTGCAGCCTTTGGAAAATGCTCCCTGCCTTTCCTATTCGGCACGCTACATCATGGTAAGCGTCTCCATCATTTGTTATGATGCTGCCAAGGTACGTGAACTTGTCCAGCTCTTCAAGCTTTGACTCGCCAAGTCTGACGGGGACACCCTTTGCCTTATATCCCACTCGCATAATTTTAGTCTTATCCAAGTTTATGCGGAGGCCAATTTTGGGTGCCTCTCTGTCTAGGCTCTCCCCCTTTAAACCGGATACAGAAGTTTAAATTTTGTCCTGGTATTTAGAGTCAGGAGCCGGATTTGGCTTCATTTTAGATCGTGAGTTTACTGCCCCTACTGCCAATCTACTACTTAAATTCTTTAGTTAAAAAAAATTCATGCCAATTGCAACTTGTTAGTATGGAAATACGAATTGGATATGTTCATAACTAGGCTATGGATTGGATATAGTGTAATTATATAGATTCCTATATAGATCCCATGATTATTGCACTTGGTGGGGGATCATGACACTAATCCACATGCTACCCATTCCATCTTGCTTTCATATAGCGGATGTACATCGTAGAATGTAAGTTGACGATTGTCTTTCAATTATACCTCGATATACCAATCAGACACATACGATCTATACTCTCCTCATTTCTACGGTGCCATGACATCATCACGCATACAACTTTGTCTATTTGTGCCATGTATCCACACATCCTGTTTGGTTATTTATCTAACAACTCAACCCATGTATCCACACATCCTGTTTGATTATTTATCTAATAACTAAACCCATGTATCCACACATCCTGTTTGGTTAATTACTACCAACTCAAGCCATGTATCCACACATCCTGTTTGGTTATTTATCTACCAACTCAAGCCATGTATCCACACATCCTGTTTGCTTATTAATCTAACAACTCAAGCCATGTATCCACACATCCTGTTTGGTTATTTATCTACCAACTCAAGCCATGTATCCACACATCCTGTTTGATTATTTATCTAACAACTCAAGCCTTGTATCCACACATCCTGTTTGGTTATTTATCTAACAACTCAAGCCATGTATCCACACATCCTGTTTGGTTATTTATCTACCAACTCAAGCCATGTATCCACACATCCTGTTTGATTATTTATCTACCAACTCAAGCCATGTATCCACACATCCTGCTTGGTTATTTATCTACCAACTCAAGCCATGTATCCACACATCCTGTTTGGTTATTTATCTACCAACTCAAGCCATGTATCCACACATCCTGTTTGGTTATTTATCTACCAACTCAAGCCATGTATCCACACATCCTGTTTGGTTATTTATCTACCAACTCAAGCCATGTATCCACACATCCTGCTTGGTTATTTATCTACCAACTCAAGCCATGTATCCACACATCCTGCTTGGTTATTTATCTACCAACTCAAGCCATGTATCCACACATCCTGTTTGGTTATTTATCTACCAACTCAAGCCATGTATCCACACATCCTGTTTGGTTATTTATCTACCAACTCAAGCCATGTATCCACACATCCTGCTTGGTTATTTATCTAACAACTCAAGCCATGTATCCACACATCCTGTTTGGTTATTAATCTACCATCTCAAGCCATGTATCCACACATCCTGTTTGGTTATTTATCTACCAACTCAAGCCATGTATCCACACATCCTGTTTGATTATTTATCTAACATCTCAAGCCACATATGCACACATCCTATTTGGTTATTTATCCACCAATCCCGCCTTGACATCCTATTTGGTTATTTATTGAACAATCCAAGTCTAAATACTGTAAAAAATTGTGCAGAGTTTCAACTCGATTCGAGTGTGGGTGTGGCAGAAATAACGTGAACAAAAACAGTATCAGACAGACAGACAGACACACAGAGTTGTTCTAAGCTTTGTACAACTTAGTGACACAAAACAAAAATGAAACTAGATCGACATAGGTTTTATTTACAATGGAAAAATGTTGCACTCTTTCTGACCGAAACATAAACCTAGTCTAGTTTTACAAAACATGAGGGGAAAGAAAACCTTGTTATCGATTCTTTTCAGCGTAGACTGAACTAATGCTTATAATGTCCATATTGTCTGTAATCACAATATTAAAACAATTGCTTGTATTTCTTGTTTCGCTAGAAGAATACGTTTGTTATAACTGTTGCCACCTCCCATGTAGTCCCCACATTATGTTCTCGTTATTCCATTAGATTCGGACAACACGAAACAGCAACATCAATAGAGGAAATAAAAGACTTTATGCAAAGATATTTATTGTAGGGATACAAAACTAGGTAAAACAAGCAAAATTAAAAAAAAAAGTTTTTTTTAGAAAACAAAGCTTATGTAAGGGAAAGAACTGCACAATTACAGCCATATAACTCAATACTGCAAGATTTCTTTCCCTTTTTCTATATAAAACTAAATTAATTAATTAGCACTGCACTAATGAATTCATTAATCGTTAATTTTTTGATGGATTCAAATGTTGTCATTGGCAATGTATAATCGCTCAAAGTTTCAACTTGATCCGAGAATGGAAAAGTAGGAGAAATAACGTGTACAAGATTTGTGCCAGTAAGACAGTGGGAATTGATATAAGCTTTGTACACAATAGGCACTTAAGATTTTGGACCCAACCCATTTTAGCAATGTATTCATAGCAACGTCATAACAGCATCATAAATATATGTATTGTATAAAATATAAAACGCTTTCACCAAAGATGCTTGCACTCCACCATGGACATACGGTGGCTAGACCGCGTTACAAACAGCGATGTCCTTGCGAACGCTGGTATGGACAGTATAGAGGGACCTCTTAGGGTCCGACGCTGGGCAGGGAACGTATCCTGTATGGGTGAAGAAAGTATGTCAAAAGCAGTTATTTTTTTTTTTTTGGTGCGGTAAAAGGTGATCGACGTAACAGAGGTGCCCCACGGAAACGCTTTAAAGACCAGCTTAGGCGCCAACTTACTTTAACTGACATAGAAGAGATTATCTAGCTGCAGTCAGCTTCAGAACAAAATAGCTAGAGATCCCTGGGATACAAATTTGAGACCAAAAGAAAATCCGCCCCCGAGGAAAGACGCAGACGACGAAAACAAACTCTAAATCGACAACCGGCGAAACAATGGTAATGCCTGCGCTGCATGTGGCAAAATATGTAGGTCCCTGCTGGAGCTGCGTAGCCACGGGAAATACTGTATTTCTCATTAATCTTCAGACTCGATGACTGGATGTTTTAAAACGCAATATAATTCCCCCCATCCCCACTCACCCCCCGATACAGTACTTTATTGCTTTTCATATAAGCTCATTTTTAGTTATTTGTATAATTAAAACGACAAGACTTCTATTATGGAGTCCGTTAGTGTAAGGTTTCTTTATATCAAGGTCATGTATTTATTTAAAGTGCTGTATCTACTTCAGCAACTCCGTGGAATTTGAGTTTAGAATAGTCTCGATTTTCACTCAAATGCAAGGGAGACAAAACATATTATGCTGGTTGTCTACATTTCAAATATAGGGTAGACTACTCGCGCTGTACAATGTACGATTTGAAGATAACTCTTACTGTACAGTGTGCAATTGGTCCTTATCACATTAATAATGGAAGGCAGCTCTGCGGCTGATATTATAGACTAAGCTATCAAGAGAGAATAGAAGAGAACTTGAGATGAACGAAACTTGAAGACAATCTCTGATAAGGTTGAAGTGTCTCAAGAGAGGCGCTCACGATTTTGAAGCGAAGGATTATCACGAAAATACATCGCCGACACATTTGTATCAGATGGATTGCGCAAGTGGAAAATGTATCACAAATCAACGGTTTTACTCCCTGAAATAACATATTTACCAGATGTACTTTTACTAAATAGTAAATGGTGTTAAATTTAAAGTAGCCTGCGCCAAACTCGCCTTACTGGGTCATGTGGTCAAGGAGGATATGTGAAGTTTTTGACACGAGAGGCTCTGAAAGTAATTTATAAAACACAAATCTTTCTCCCCATTAACTTTTTTTTTCAGTATACTAAAGTATATAAAGTTTAAACCATCTCCCACCCCACCCTTAACCATCAAAAATAAAGTTTTAACAATTTTGACTATTTTATCAAAGCATATTTCAAATTATAGATGACTGTAACTTCATGTGGTATATGTGGTATTTGTGGTATATGCTTTGGACTTGTTTTGGATTCGAACCCTCCCCCCTCCTTTGCTACGTTTATTGAATTAGGTGAGTTATCTACAGTTTTTCTAGTTAAAAAGAGGGAGGGTGGGTCTGACCTTTAAAACTCTCTGGAGGGGGATGGAATTTGGTGACTTGTTAACTTTTGATTTGACTGAAGATGGGATTTTAACCTGAGATGAGCTCCAATTGGTCACAAGGTAGTGAGACCTAGGTCTCCCGTAGTGCCCTGGTAAGGAACTCTGCTGTTTCGCGTAGTGCCTCATAGTTTCCATACACACTAGGTGTTCCACTGGATACGTCTTCCCGCAGCTCGCGGAGCTGCGGACACTCTTGCAAGTGTCGGCAACGGGCATCAAAATTTGGCTGGGGATTTTAACCTCACTCCCCCCCCCTCTTGTCAACGCTGGGGCAACATTAACATCTCAACTCCAGTAAAAAAAAAAAAAAACTGAAGCAAAACAACAGTCTTAAAATTTCACCAGCGTCCTGCGGAGGGGGATTTCATTTCCCCCCGGAAGGGGGAGAATTGCGACACCACCCCTGACTATGCCCATGCACTTGATATATACAATTTGATGAAACTAGATGTAATTGTCACGTTTATCTTCATCTGTCCGTTAGTTTGTTGGATCATAGGAGCACGCCTCTAGTTCCTATACCTGGTACTGTTCCCTGTAGAAAAGTCTTGTTGAGCCTTGAGGATCTAGTGACATGGCCATACAATCTTAAACCTCGTTTTTGGACGGTGGTCAGAAGGTTGTGATCCTGTTTCGTATCGCCATGTGTTTAATGCTTTCCGGGTACGTGTTTTTATTTAGTTAATTTAGTTAATCTTTGTTAAAGTAATGATGACTTATAGCTACTATATTATGATGACTTATAGCTACTATAGTACGATGACTTATAGCTACTTTATGTTTCTGTTAATCTTTTTGACAACGTCACGGTAAAGGTATACAAGTAAGTACACTTTAAAATAATTGTTAAACACCAAATGAATATCTTTCGTTGATTAATTTTAATGGAACGTGAGAAACCGATTACAATTAGTTCGAAATAAGTGGTGCCCAAAGATCCCGAAATAAAATTAAAAAAATCCGAGTCGTCATCAAGATTCGAACCCCATATCCCAGTTCGAAAGCGAAGCGCTATTCCGCTCAGCCACCACTCTTCCAGCTACATCTATTACCTACATCATTATTATGGTCAAAGCTACATCAAATTGCTACATAAAGTGTTGTTTGTTTTTTTGAGCCATATTTTATTTTATTTTCGTTTTTCTCTTCAGATACATCTTTTTATTTTTTCATTAATAATTTTTTGGGGTCAGTGCAGTTAGAAGTTTAAAAAAATAGATTCGTTAATATTTGGGTCAGTGCAGTTGTTTAGAATGGAAGAAAACGCAGCTCTTTAAATATTTTGTGTTCATTATCTTACTGCTTCATTCTTTCTTTTTAGAACATAGAAATCAAGTGACATAAAATGTATTTTGTTTCATATCTGAAACCTCTTTTGTTTTTATGAGAAAAAAAATATATTCCAATATTTCTTAAAACCCGAGTTTCTTAAGAGTTTCTCTGTCGATAAAAAAGGGGCTCCATTTAATACACATCTCTATCAATAAATTAATCTCAAATATGTTTCATTATAGAAATCTCAGGAATTAATGATTAAACCTTCGATCCAATATTTTTCCTTCTTTTGAAGATATCATCTCTGAAATCTGTAAGAGGGGCTTTAAAGAGCTCTGGCTAATGTCAAATGTTTGTCTATCGATGGAGCGCCCCTCTGCTTAGCCCCCATACACGCCCTCCCCCCCTCCCTCCTCAACTCCCCCACCACCCCATCCCACCCAACGCCTTTCCATCATCGAAATGTGCGGCTTGTTTTTTACGGCCAGGGGAGATTCCCAGACATCAAATGCTCATTACGAACAATGTGAAAATGCCTGATTGGGTCCCCCGGTCTGCTGCTTGTCTCTGAGATTGCCCCCGGGGGCTACGGGGCGACTCCTAGAAGTGGATGATGCTCCACAGGTCCTCGGGGGAGGCGGCTGCTGCTGCTGTGAGGGTCAATACAAAGTGATGGTTGTTGTGATGTTTGGAGTTTTCTGAGGACCACGTTGGTATCGATACCAGAGAATGAAAATGCAGCTTTTACAAAGCTTATATTAACTCACTCTGTCTGTCTGTTTGTCTGTCTGTTACACATTTAGAACAAGTTATTTCTCCCACTTCCACGCGTTTAAAGTTTTGCATACTATTTATTGCTTGTAGCAAAATATGAAACAATCAAAATATGAAGCAATTAGTTAATTAAATAGTGGTTACTAATTTTTAAAAACAAATTGATCCCGAAAAAGAGAAAAATATTACAGGATATGGTTGTAAATATGAAATATTCTTTCGCGTACACATGCCATGTGTTGTTGTTTTTTTTGTAAAAATATTTATTTTTATTTTTCATTATCTTATTGTTACTGTCACGACGTGTGTTGTGGTGCCGGGGATTTCACTTGAATTAAAATAGTTGAATAAATGACAATCTAGGATTCACAATAAAAGATTCTTTGTTAAAACACAACTCTGGAACTTTATTTAAATATAAAACGTAAGTACAGCTTATGTACAAGTTACAGATCAACAAGCACAACTAATATTACAAAGGCTTTAAATCAGAGCTCTTAGAAAACGCGACTGTCTACTAGGAAATTCTTTCATCGACTCCCTTCTTTCTACTCTCGTCAATTCACTGGCGCTAACTCTTTTTAAAAAAGGTCTTTATTTATTTTCAAATCAACCAATAGATTTGCAACATCGTAATTACGTCTCGGGTAAAACCTGAGGTGCTGTCAAGGGTCTAGATTTGTGGGGTAATTCCTGAGGCTCAGTCAAGGGTTTATATTTCTATTTACACACTAGCTTCTAAATGTGAAATATACAAATAAATCTATAATGGCATATTACCCCCCCCCCTCCATTTAGCATTTGTATGGTAATAGAAATGCTCATATGTATTAAAAATATTTAAATATACACAAGATACCATACATGAAATTATAGAAAAATGGTTGAGGTAACATATGACAATGCTCTGAAAAATAAGGTCAACTTGGAGATACCAATTAAAAAAATGTAAATGCAGTGTCAGGTATATGAGAACAAAATTATTGATGACTTAGAACACCTGTTTCACTATTCAAGTGGTTATGAAAATGAGACAATATCAAAAGTTGTACAAAGCATAATACTTGAATAAATTAAATCTTGAATTGAATGAGTTACTTCTCTTCATGGTGCTCCATGATAAAATTAAAATATGACAATACAAAACTGATATACTACACCTGTGGAAGAAAAATATATACACAATTATGTAAATAATTAAATACATCTGGAAAGTGTGTCAGCGAAGACATTCTCACGTCCAGGAATTGTCTTGACCTCAAATTGGTAGTCTGTGAGTTGTAGACTCCAACGAGTTAAACGACTGTTCGCTAACTTCTTTGAGTTCAGAAATGCTAGTGGTGCATGATCAGTTAGGAGTGTGAAATGAGCACCTAGTAGATATCTGGAGAACTTGGCTATGGCCCATACAATGGCTAGACATTCACGTTCGATGGTTGAGTATCTGGTTTCAGCTGGTGACAACTTCCTGCTGATGAAAAATACTGGGTGCAAAGTCTCTTGGCATTTCTGTGAAGTGTCTTGGTATTTCTGCATTAGGCATGCTCCTATGGCTGAAGATGAAGCATCTGTGGCGAGGTAAAATTGCTTCTCTGGATTCGGAAGTTTGAGAATAGTGTCTCTTGAAAATTCAGCTTTAATGTTCTCAACCGTGGTATGTAACTCTGTAGACCATGGAATCTTCGTTGGTTGTCCTTTCTTAGTGAGTTCAATCAATGGAGTTATGAGTGCTGTGTAACCTGGTATGAAATGTCTGTAGAAATTACACAGACCCAAAATACTTCTCACTTGCTTTTTACTGGTGGGGACTTTGATGTCTAGTATGCGTTGAATAATGTTCTCTTGTGGTCTCAGCGAATTGTAGCTGACTCTATAACCCAGGAAGGATATTTCTGACATGGCTAGTTCTACCTTACTAGGCTTTATGGTAAAACCATGTTGTTTCAGTATGATGAAAACTTCTTGTAGACCTTTGATATGTTCGTTCCATGTCTTATTGAATATGCAAATGTCATCTATATATGACACTGTGTCAGAGCGATTGCCTAGTATGCTGTGAATGGCTCTATTAAAGGTGCTGCTGGCGTTGACTAGACCAAATGGCATGAAGTTGAAATGGAATAGCCCATAAGCTGTGGTGAATGCCGTAAACTGTTTGCATTCTTGTCTGACTGGTATTTGGTAATAACCTCTGGACAGGTCTATTTTGGTGAAGAACTTTGCCTCTGAAAATTTGGTCATAAGATCTTCAGGATTTGGCATATGATATGAGTCGAGTTGGGTTATTTTATTCAACTGTCTGAAGTCGACACACATTCTTGGAGTTGTCGTTTGTTTCCGTTTGACAAGAACTATTGGTGCGGCATATGGAGAGTTGGAATGTTCAATGATTCCTTGCTCTAATAGTTGGTTAATTTCTTGTTTAAGAAAGTCTCTGTAGTGTACTGGTAATGGATAAGGTCTTGCTTTTGTAGGCTTGGAATCAGTAAGTATTATATTGTGTTCCGCAATTGACGTTTTGCCTGGAATATCTGTAAATATGTCTGAATTTTCTTTGAGAATGGTAGTCAGTTCTTTCTGCTTTTGCGGTGTCATTGAATTGAGTTTGATGTCTTGCCAAAATTCAGTTTGTTTGGTAGTTATTTGTGGCATATTGATGTCGTCAAATTCAGACGTGTCATTTTCATCTTCTTCTGGTATGACTGCAAGACATGATATGGCTCTTTCATTTTGTTCTGGGCTTGTGGTACCTTCTGTTATTGTGTTATATTTTTGTAACATGTTGACGTGATAGATTTTCTTTTTGTTGTGTATGTCTATCTCATAGTCAACATCTGTTATCTTTCTGAGTATGGAGAATGAACCTTGCCATTTGATGAATAGTCTGTTGCTTTTGCCTGGTAGTAACAGACATACTTGATCTCTTGGTTCAAATTGTTTCAGTGTTCTGTTTCTATTGACTCTCATTCTGGTATTGGAGTTTGCTATGGCTGTGGCTTCATTTGCTTTTTCACATGCAGATATGATATGTTTCTGGTATCTTGCACATGTTGAAACGCTGTCTTGGTTTCTGATGAGATTGAGTTTTGGCGAATAATAGCTTCTTTGAGGATTGCCATCGGTCCTCGTGGGTTGGCGCCATAAACCATCTCGAAAGGTGAGAATCCTGTGGTTTCTTGAGGACTTTCTCTGTATGCAAACAGAGCTGCTGGTAGCAATACGTCCCAATTCTGCGGATTGTCGTGTGCTATTTTTGAAATGCACCTCTTCAAAGTACCGTTGAATCGTTCGCAAAGCCCGTTGCTTTGGGATGGTAGGGCGTTGTGAACTTCATCTTGATGTGGTACATGTTCATGAAGTCTTTGGTAATGTCAGCTGTGAACTGTGTGCCTCTGTCAGAGAGAATAACTTCTGGGAAACCAATTCTGGAAAATATCTCTGACAAAGCTCTGGTGATGTCAAGCGCTGTAATGTTGAATAGAGGTACTGCTTCTGTCCATCTTGTACATGTGTCAATCAATGTCAGGACATATCGATGGTTTCTTGCTGAAGCTACTGGCATATGACCAATCAAATCAACTGAGACTTTTTGGAATGGCTTGTCTGTCAATTCCATATCTTGAATAGGGGCCTGTGATTTGTTATTCTTAGGTCCTTTGACTTGGCAAATATGACATGACTTCACGTATTTCTTGACGTCTTTAATGATACTTGGCCAATAAAATTCTTTGAGGATTCTGGCTTTAGTTTTGACTACACCCATATGGCTGGCGTGTGGAATGTTATTTCCTGTTGCCAGTATTTCTTTCCTGTATTTCTGTGGCACTATTATTTGCTGAATGGTATTTTCTTTATGCATGGCATTCTTCGCCAGGAGGCCATCTTGAAAATATGGTTTATTTGGTAGATTCAGCTGTTTGTTTGCTTGAGCCTTCTGATAAAGTATTTGCGATGTTGGATCTCGTTTCTGTTCTTCTTTGAAGTCATCATGTGTGAAATATGACTTGTCTTGATGTACTTCAGTTTGACCAGTTAGAGTTCTTGTAAAATTGTTAGAGACTCTGGGCATGTAGTCTTGTTCTTCAAAGTTCAACAATGGACATTCGGGAATTGGAGGTAGACTTATGACCGGTAGGGATGGGTTTGATGTAACTGGGGGTGTCCATGTTGAATGTTCTTGATTGTTGCTGGCTACTGGACTAGTAACTGGTTCTGTTGCATTCTGCATAACTTGAGTAACTGAGGTAGCCATGTGATTATTTTGGCTAACTTGTTCAGGTGCCAAATGTTCTTGTTGTCTGGACATGGATCTTGTCATTACTGCCAAACATTTTTGACCTTGCTGTATGGCATTTGTCCATTCAGTAAGTTCTTGAGGAGTGCATTCTTTAACTCCTTCTATGTTTCCAATGATTAGGTCCACTGGTAGATTGGGTGTTACTAATGCTTTTGTTTGACCACTGAAGAATGGTGTAGTAACATAAATGATGGCTTCAGGTAACTTGCTGACAGTTCCGTTGAAGGCAGTGGCTTGGACGTGGTTGCCTGTGAAACGGTTTGCGTGTACGAAGCGTTCATGTACTAATGTGGACGTGCTTCCGGTATCACGAAGAACTTCCACCTTCTTGTCTCCTACAAAGCCTGGATAAAATTTGAGACCATTGGACTTTGCAATGACTGTCATAGTTGAATGCTCATTGTAATAGCTTCTGTTATATGAGCTTCTGTTTGGCATATATTGTGGCCTGGAGTCCTGTGAATGACTTCTGTAGCGAGGTTTGTTATCTGGTTTATTATTTCCAGGTGCTTTGTTGAGATTGTATTGCTCCCTATTGCTGTATCTTTGGCTTGGTGATGTGTGTCTATCAAAATTTTGATTTTTGGAGACTGCCTGTTTTTTCCAACATTCATGAGTTTGGTGACCCTTTTTATGGCAATATGAACATTCTGTGGTTCTGCTGCGGCATTGAGACGTGAAATGCCCTAGTTTATGACATTTGTTGCATTTGATTTTGTCATCTGACTTATATCTTGCATTTTTGTCTTGAGCAAAGCAGACAAAATTTTCTTCAACAGATGGTTTGACTGACTTGTTTGGATAGGCTGCTTTATATTGTCTGATGATCTTGGTTAATGTCTGGATATCAGTAGGATTTCTCTCTATAATGTAGGATTGAATATCTTCTGAGTGAGCATGGGTGATGTTGTCGATAATAATATGTTGACAAAGAGCTTGGTAACTTTCTTCTATTTTGGCCATGGATACCCATCTATCAAACCACATTGACATATTAGCTACAAAAATTTGAGGATCATCATTTGGCTGTGGTTTTTCATTATAGAATTTCTTTCTATAGTTGGCTGAAGTTGCTCCGTATTGGCGCAGTAGAGCTTTCTTGATATCAGAGTAAGTGCTGCGTTCATTGATGGACAGTTGTGAGCAAATGTTGACGGCTTTGTCAGTCAAGAGGGTGAGGAGTGAGCTCGACCAATGTGCTTCAGGTAGACCGGATGTTGTAGCTATTTCTTCAAATCTTATGAGATACGAGTCCATATTGTCAATGTTTTCGTTGAAAGCCGATATTTTGTTCATTAATCTGTATTTGTCAAACATATTTGAGTGACCTTGAATTGGAATGCTTTCTTTATTTTCTTTATTTTGTTTTTCGAATTCCATTTTTTCTTTTTCATGTTGCCTTTGTTTCTCGGCGTCTTGCCTTTGTTTTTCAGCTTCTTGCCTTTGTTTTTCAGATTCTTGCTCTTGATATTCTTTTTCTTCTTGGCGTTCTGCCCACAGGTCTGGCTTAGGAATTTGCTTCTCTTTTGCTAATTCCATCAATTCAAGGAGTCGTTGTGTTCTAGAACCGGAAGCCATATTTAATTTTTTTTTAATTAGTTTTTTGTATTGGAGCAAAATGTTCAATATCTGGATTTTGGCTTTATCTCAGATATAATAATAATATAGTGATAAAGTTCTTGAAGCCTCAATTTGCTAATAATGCTTGACAGTAGAATTGTATTTTACTGGAGTCCGTAAGCTTCGATATATAGATCTATTGAGCAGAGTACTTTTTTTACTGGTTTAACAGTTGGTTAAATCTGGTCTTCTGTTTACTTTGTGCTAGACAAATGATTATTTACTGGTCTTCTTTATAATGACTATAATGCCAGTTATTTGCTTTACTGGTCTTTTATATTGCCAGTTATTTGCTTTACTGGTCTTTTTTATAATGCCAGTTATTTGATTTACTGGTCTTTTATATTGCCAGTTATTTGCTTTGCTGGTCTTTTTTATAATGCCAGTTATTATGTATATTGGTCTTATTCTTTTTGCCAATTACATATAATAATAGATTTCGTGAGTTAGACGTAACTCTAACGAAAATCTTTATAAAAGAATTATCGATAACCAACTGACCTGTTAAACACAGAAATTCTGTCCTCCGTTAAATAAGAAGGAACTTCCTTTGAAGAGTTTAGAAATTGGTCCTAGATCTTGAATAAATTTCGTTAGAAGTTGTCCATAAACTTTTATTAGTCGGAGTGCCAGATGTCACGACATGTGTTGTGGTGCCGGGAATTTCACTTGAATTAAAATAGTTGAATAAATGACAATCTAGGATTCACAATAAAAGATTCTTTGTTAAAACACAATTCTGGAACTTTATTTAAATATAAAACGTAAGTACAGCTTATGTACAAGTTACAGATCAACAAGCACAACTAATATTACAAAGGCTTTAAATCAGAGCTCTTAGAAAACGCGACTGTCTACTAGGAAATTCTTTCATCGACTCCCTTCTTTCTACTCTAGTCAATTCTCTGGCGCTAACTCTTTTTAAAAAAGGTCTTTATTTATTTTCAAATCAACCAAAAGATTTGCAACATCGTAATTACGTCTCGGGTAAAACCTGAGGTGTTGTCAAGGGTCTAGATTTGTGGGGTAATTCCTGAGGCTCAGTCAAGGGTTTATATTTCTATTTACACACAAGCTTTTAAATGTGAAATATACAAATAAATCTATAATGGCATCTGTGACAGTTACGATAAAATAGAATCGATTATAAAATGACATTAATTCTTAACTGTAAAGTTTAGTTTAAAGAAATATACAAAGTTTTAATTTTTTTGGTAGTAAATATGTGCTACAAGATATAAACTTATTTCTAAGATAATTACTAGAAACGTCATTTCCATTTTTTCTGAAGGAGTTGTCAACCCGTGGTCTTTCAATATAGCGTCCTTCACATTGTTTGGTTTAGCTAAATCTTTTAAAAGTCTCGCCCACTCTTCCTGTTTTAATTAGTTACATTACACATCCTCAACATTTCTTTATATCAATTTCTATTCTTTATGTTACTGTATTTACTGGATGAAGTGATGCCCAAAATACGGCCCGATGGCCACATTACTTTGTTTAAAAATTTATCATGAAAATTAGATTAATTACAGTAATCTGCTCTTTATTTATATATAAGTTCTACGAGCTATATAATTACTATTTTACAAATTGAAAGTTTTATTAATCTACACGGGTGGCTTCCTGGTTGTGGGGTATGCGCTTCGAACTTTCGTCAAAGTGGTCCTGAGTTCAAGCCCTGCCCGTTTCCTTCCCTTTGCGTCTTGCAGTGTTACTGCAGGCCTACTATCTCGTCAGCTGCCGACCAACTAACTAGAATAGATGGGAAGTTAAATAGCAATAGCACATGCAGCTTAATGAAAGAAAATCTTTATACCAATGATATAGTTTCACACTGATAGATTCTTTATGTTCATGTCTGAATAGTTTATGTGTATGTAAGTATTTCTACTAGCGATTGAACCCGTCAATCACGGGCATTATGTTTTCATGCTTTGGAAACAAGGTTTCTGGTTTCGCTGTCAGGAAATGAACATTACATGCCTTTGTATCTGACATTTCAGATTTCATGAACTATATATATATATTTTTTTAATTTTGAAAGAGTTATATGATGTTAGATAGTTAGTTTAGTTAGTTGGGTGGCGGACTTTAATGTACTGACAGTGAATGAATATTTTAGAATGACGACATAGACTTTGGGGTTAGAGGTTAAGATTGACTTGTAGAAAAATCAGTTACTGCTAGACTCTTGAGGGGATAACATCGTTCTATAGTGACATACTAGACTGTGGCCCATTCTGTATTAAACGTTTGTTTGAAGTTCACCTTGAGTCAACATGGTCATTGAGTCTGTGTTCCTGTTTAGTACCTGTTCAATCTTGTAACGTGATGTTCATGTCCCGAACTTGCAGTCGTAATACACTCAACAAGGCACGCACGCACTTAGTCTAAATAATCATGTTCAGAAATACTTCAGCTACATCTGACTTACACATGCATCCGTTACAATGAATACACAAATACATATATAAAAACGCTAAATGTTTGTAAAATGTTTTACATGTTTCGGATGTTCCTTCAGAGTTGAAAATAATTTACTTCCTAGTCCAAACCTCCCGCTGGACAACGACGATGGGAGCGGGCAGGGTTTAAACCTGGGACCATTGATAAATCAGCACGACCAGGCAGCCATCACTGCAAGTATATATGATAGTATTGCCTCTGTCTCAATGGTCCAGGGCTCATACCGTGCCCGCCTCAACCACCCATCGTCCTTCGCAAGGTTTGACTAGGAAGTAAATTATCTTTAACTCTAAATGAACATATAAAACATTTTAAACATTTTTACAAGACATTTTAAATAAATAAATATAGTTAAATTAAACTTGGTCAAACAGTATGGATGTGCCATGGGCATTAGACACATGAACTCCTAAAACTATTTGTAATTTTAGTTTGGGATACTATGCAGTCAAGTATGTATTCTCAATGGCCAGGTTGTGTGGTAACTCTCTGGAATGACGCCTTGATATTCGTTAGTTCGAACCTTGCCCGCTGACTTACCCTGTCCGCTGACTTACCCTGTCCGCTGACTTACCATGTCCGCTTAATTACACTGTCCGCTTATTTACCCTGTCCGCTGACTTACCCTGTCCGCTTATTTACCCAGTCCGCTTATTTACCCTGTCCCCTTATTTACCCTGTCCGCTTATTTACCCTGTCCGCTGACGTACCCTGCCGTCCTTCCGGAGATTTGTGTAAGGGTATGATAATCTTCAATTGTGAAAGGACATCCCAAACATGTAAAACAACAGAATTCATAACAACCGACGTCATTGGGTTCCGGATTGGAAAACGGCTTCTTTTAGGGAAGATGTGGTGAACCGTTACAGACATCACCGTCAAGTGCAATGAACTTGGTTCAGTATTGCACTTCACCATAGGACCGTTTTACTTCCATATTGGCCTATTAATGTTCTCTCTATGGACGTCTTTACCCCGACTCCCCGGTAACATTCATCGCTCGCTTTCTCTTTGTCTCTCTCGTTTTCTGTCTGTCCTCTTTCATCTCTCTTTCTCTGCCTCATTCACTTTGTCTCTCTCTTTCTCTCTTTGTTACTTTATCTGTCTCTTTGTCTCTCAGACTCCTTGCCTTTTCTAGTTCTCTCTCTCTCTCTCACTTTCTCTCTGTCTCTCTTTCTCTCTCTCATTTTCTCTCGTTCTATCTCTGTCTCTGTCTCTCACTTTCTCTCTCTGTTGTTCTCTTTGTCTCGCATTCTCTCTCACCATCTCTATGTCTTTCTTTTTGTCTTTTTTTCTCTCTCTCTCATTTTCTCTTTCTTTTTCTTTCTCTTTGTTTCTCTCTCTCATTCTCTCTCTTATTTTCTCTTTCTCTTTGTCTTTCTCTTTGTTTCTCTCTCTCATTCTCTCTCTTATTCTCTTTCTCTTTGTCTTTTTCTTTGTTTCTCTCTCTCTCTCTCGTTCTCTCTTTCTCTCACTTATTTTCTCTTTCTCTTTGTCTTTCTCTTTGTTTCTCTCTCTCGTTCCCTCTTTCTCTCTCTCCCATTTTCTCTTTCTCTTTGTCTTTCTCTTTGTTTCTCTCTCTCCTGTCGTTTCCTCTCTCACTTTCTCTCTCTGTCTTTCTCCTAGTCTACTCTGTCTCTCTCACTCTCTTGCTGAAGTCAGTAAGGTAAAAAATTAACATTATATGATGGCTAATAGTAATAAAGTTTTGTTCACAGATCACTACAGTACAAGCTAGTCCATAAAAAAAGAGGGGGGGGGGGAGAAAGAATAAAAGGAAAATAAAAAGGAAATAATATTTACTAATTTAAAATAAAACGTAAAATAATGTAATATTAACAAACAAGTTTATAAAGAAAATAAAACAAATAAAAGCTACATGTACTTTCCCCATAAAGTAAGATGAATTCTAAATAAAATAAAAAGTAATCATATTAAAGGGAAGTAACACAATATATTCACATTCAACTTTCTGTGGTGTTGCCAACTCTAAGGAAACCACGTCACCTCAGTTTATTCAAAAGCAGATAAAAATTCAGCTCTTTGTGCCAGACAAAATAAAAGAATCACATGAGGGGCGGGGGGGGGGGGGGAGACCGGGTATCTAAAATGAACTCAGTAGTCAGCGCGTAGGAAATTGAAATGGCCTCACTGGTGGAGTCGAGACTACGGGGACAAATAGGCCCGGCTCTTTACACGGGCCGCGTTGATGACCGAAAAATGACCGAAATAAATCTAATTTTGGTCTCACACGCACTTGCCTGGCCAAGCAGGCGAGTCAAATTGGCTATCATGGTCCTGGATTGTGTTTGGTAGGAGTGAGGAGAGAGAGAGAGAAAGAAAAAAGTATTGGAGAGAGACAGAGAGAAAGGAGGAGGAAAGAATGTGTGAAATAGAATGCAATATATATATATATATAGATAGATAGATAGATAGATAGATAGATAGATAGATAGATAGATAGATAGATAGATAGATAGATAGATAGATAGATAGAGAGATAGATAGATAGATAGATAGATAGATAGATAGATAGATAGATAGATAGATAGATAGAGATAGATAGAGATAGATATAGATATATATTTATAGATATATTTATATATAGATATATATATAGAGAGAGAGAGAGAGACAGACAGACAGACGGACGGACGGACATATATTTAGATAAACAGACTAGACAGAGTCAGAGTTAGAGACAGAAAGGAGTCAAGGACCAATTTATACAGACAGACAGACAGACAGGCAGACAGACAGACAATGAGGGAGAGTCAGAGACAGAAAGGACCAAATAGAGGTCTAACTAGAAAAATAGAAAGAGGTTGATATATTGAAATATTATAAAGAGAGAAAGAGACGCAGAAGAAGTGAGAGAGAGTATAGAGAGAGACAGAGGGCGTGAGGGAGAGGAGAGAGATAGAGAGAGGAAACAGAGAAAAAATGGAATAAAATTAAAATAGGAATATAAAAAAATTCGTCTCAGTTTAGAGAGATAGAAAGAGAGAGAGAGAGAGGCAGAGAGAGAGCCAGAAAGAGAGAGAGAGGCAGAGAGAAAGAGAGGCAGAGAATTTTAAAAGAGAGAGAGGGAGAAAGAGAGAGAGAGATATTCTTGCATGATAAGATGTGTGTGAACGTGTACAAACGTGACTAGTTAATAAGCAGACTGACGGAGTATTACAGACAGTGGTCAGCCTACTGACACTTGCATGTTGAATGGTGTTTAGACCTTTTCTTCCTTTTTGTACCTTTCTGTCTCTTTCTATGCCTTTTTTCTGTCACTTCTCTCTCTCTCTCTGTGTATGAGTCTCTCTCTGTTTCTCTCTTTGACTTTGTCCCCCTCTCTCTATTTCTCTCTCTTAATCTCTATGTCTCAATCACCTTGTCTCTCTCTCTCTCTCTCTCTCTCTTTATTTTTCTTAGTCTCCCTCGCTGTCTCTCAGTCTAATATATAGGCCAGACACCTTTAAAACGAACAAACAAACAGCAAGAACATTTTTAAAATACTTAAAAAAAAATTTTATATTAAGCATACTTGTATCAATTAGTTTGGATCAGTTATGTAAGTAAATTTGTAATAGTTCTAGACCAGTGATGCCCAAACTACGGCCCGCGGGCCAGATCCGGCCCGCGACGTAGTTCAGACCGGCCCGCCAAAACATCGGCACAAAAGATAGGAAATATACAAAAAAATTAAAAGGTTAAAAATGTATTTTCTATGTTAGGATTCACTTTTTTCTTTGATGGATTTCATTCTAATTTTTCGTCTTGTTGTAGTCACGTTAATTTTTTTTTTTCTATAAGAACACAAGTTGTTTTTTTTCTGCGACAAGAATTAACAGTTGTTTTAGAGTCTTGGGTAGTTCCACGGCTGTCTTGAGCTAGCCGTGTCCTTGACATCTCATGTATATAACACAGCGCAACTTTTCTGCATCATTTTGATTCGTGTTCTTCTGACACCAACATGATTGGTGACGTTCCATGTAGCATTCGCTCGTTATTGAAATGGGATGGTCGAAGAAACAAAATTGGAAGTTGAACTTTCATGAAAAGTGGACAGATCTTTTTTGTGGAACATAATAAGTCAATATGTTTGATCTGTACAGTAATTTTTTTAAGTAACATAACATACAATGCATTCTAAAACAAACCATTACAAAAATATTGAGGCATTGTTGTCTTGAGCCGCAAAGAAAAGATCGGAAAGTTACGTCAAAAGTTGAGTTTTGCGATTGGCGAAAATATTTACCAAGATGTCAAGAAATGAGTCGGCTGTAACAGAGGCTACAAAGTTACTCACATTTAAAAAAGAGAAATGAAGCATACAAAAGTGATTGCTGGCAGAGAGGGAATACAATTGTCCAGAAAAAAACAAAAGTTGTAGCTTTCAGATTTTCTGACATGAAAATTGCAAAATGGGTGAAAGATGTTAGTGAAAATCCAAATTCAAAACTAAATGACAGAGCAGCAGATTTCGAAATCATTTCTATTGACGCTGTGGAGTGACACCAACTGGAACTGATGGACTTACAAAGCCAGACTTCCCTGCTTGAGAAATTTCGTCAATACAGACAATAAATTTCTAGGCCTTGTTGTCCTCATAAACCTTGAAACCTATGCGAAAACAATTGCTGGGTATGATCACAATGTTTACAAGAACTTAATTTAGTGGAAAAACTTTCAGTTACAAGACGCCTGAAACTATTGTTACATATTGACTTATGTGTGTAAGTAGATCTACAGCATACATGGGATTGTGATAAAACTATTTAAAATGTTTTAGTCTCTATTTCTTTTTTTTTTTTTATCTTTCGTTAATGTGGCCCGCGACACGAGTGTCGGAAATTAAAATGGCCCGCAGGCCGTATAAGGTTGGGCACCACTGTTCTAGACTATCAATAAAAGCATTTATAAAATTAAAAAAGGGGGGCAACGACCACAATTCGAACTCGTGGCACTAGCCTTCTGTAGCCAACAAGGTAACCACATTGCCAGTGAAGAGCTTATGAACATGGAAGATTGTATACTTATCTTTTGTTTCTATAGTCTCGACCGATTTTTCAGGTTCGTGTTCAATAAGACTCTGACGACGACTTATAAAGGGGACTTATTCAGCTTATACTGCCACTTCAGTCAATTACATTTTCTTTCCCTTTTTCGAGATACCAAACAAAATAATTTAAAACCAATCTACAGGTTTGAAGCTACGTCTATAAATAAAAACGGAGGCGCGGTGGCTGAGTGGTAAAGCGCTCGGGCTTCCGAAACGAGGGGTCCCGGGTTCGAACCTGGTGAAGACTGGGATTTTTTATTTCGGGATCTTAATGGCGTCTCTTAGTTAACCCAGCTCTAATGACATTTGATGGGTAAAAGTAAAGGTGATTGGTCGTTGTGCTGGCTTCATGACACCCTCGTTGCTCTTTACATTATATGCGCCATTGATCGCAAGGTCTAGAGTTAGGTGTTAGCGGTTAGGGTTAGGGTTACTATAAATAAAAAGATAAGAACATAAGCATTGTAAAATTGTTACCATATTCCTTAGTCTCTAACATGTTTGTGTGTTATTATTTGTTACAAGTCAAAGTACGTAACACAATGATGTAACACTCTCAGAAGCAAAAACATATCGATGGCAAAGATGTACATAAACAAAACGTATGGCCGGGCGGGGGGGGGAGAGGTAGGGCCACTTGCTATGAATCGATGCTTTTTGACCTTTTGGGTTGCGAGAGTAAGTTATCTGTTTCTTTAACTCTTGGTCTAAGATGACATTTTCACGTGACCTAGGTACCGCGTGACAGTATCGACTGCATAATTGCTGGGCCAGATGCCGCGATGCCTGGAGTTGGGATCAGTGGGGGCCTGTTGGGGGAGAAAGAAAGGGGCGGGCTGGGGAAAAGGGAACGAAGGGGTGGCTACAGGTGGCGCGGCTTTAGGTGGCGGGGTGCGGTGACAGAGCATTAAAAATTATAGGGTTGGAACAGAAAAACCTTCTCGGTCTAATACAGACTTATAGTTTGTGTGCAATTTAAAATGTTGGATTTGTCAGTTTTAGCGCTTTGACATTCCAGTTTCATTGCTAGTTATAAACTATAAGAGCAGTTGTACAATCATTGAACTGGAAGAATGGCAGGGAGAGGGGTTTGGGCTGGAGGAATATAAAAACAAAGGGATGCAACTGTATTATTAATCAATGTATTTTTTGACATGAATTATAATATTTAGTGCCGTACCTCTGTTTACTCTCTCTCTCTCTCTCTCTCTCTCTCTCTCTTAGTCTCAATCTGTTGTTATAATTATTTTCTTCAATTTCTCTCACTGTCTCTCTCTGTCTCTCACTGTCTCTCTCTGTCTCTCTCTAACAATCTTTCTCCCCTCTTCTCTGTCTCTATGTCTCGCCGTGTTTACCCTTTTCTTTCTGTCTTTCACTCTTTCTTTTGTCTGTGTCTCAAATTTGTCTAGTCTCCAATATGTGTATTTTTACTCTTTGTCTTTCTCTCTCCTTTTTTCTCTTTATCACCCTCAGTATATCTTTTTCTTTCGATCATGGTGTGCAGTTAGTCGAAGAGACCACGGAGTTATGTCTAAAAAAAACAAGCAATAGAACAAAGAATACTGTTTAAAAACAAAGCTTCTCTAAGGGGAAGTAACCCTCTAATTACTGCCGTTTATCTAAAATTACAGGCTTACTTTCCTTTCTGTTAAATAAAACAAAATTAATTTATTAGTACTAAATGATTAATTTATGTTTAATTTTTGGATTGATTTGTATATTGTTATCGAATATGAATAATTATGCGAAATTTCAACTTCATACGAGAATGGCAAGTGGGTGTAAAAAAGAGACATATTGAAACGTAATAAGGGGGATACATTTGTAAATATATTCAAAAGTCTCATTAAGTAGCATTTATTCACCTTATTTAGACAAAAAATCACCATCAATTAATCTGAACATTTGTTTGTTTGATTTTTAGATTAAAAGCTGCACATGACGACTGCACGAGACGGCTTCCTCGTATTCTTAGTTTTTACTATTAGGAGGAAGAAATAGCCCAAGACCGGACAGTATGGAGACTGCATGCTGCTACAAACCTCGCCGAGAGAGCAAAAGAAACGAAGCAGCCTTAGTCAAGAGAAAAAACAGAAAGCTGCCCTATCAGCTGCAGTAAGACAGTTCTGTGGCTAACTCTGTCGCTCCAGAATTGGCTTGATTAGTCACGCTAGATTCTACCCCGTCTCAAGACGAAACCAAAACTTGACTCATCTGGGCGCATCCATTGCCTTCCTAGACAGAAGGAGCCTTATATACTATTATTTGATCAAATCATTATGAGTTTGGCATATTTTTCTTTTCTTAATGAGTATATTTTATTTGGATTTGTTGTTGTTGTTGTTTTTTTTTTTGTTTCTTAAGTGAATGAATGACTATATTTTAATTTGTCTGAGTTAAAGACTACTTTTTGCATAGTGTCGAAATGTAAATCCCCCTCACCATCCCATGAAGCAGCTTAAAACAATTGGTTGAAAAGTTAGATGAGACGATCTGAAAATTAGTCTTAAAGATTAAGCAGAGGATTTAAAAATTGGTCGTAAAGATTAAGCAGAGGATTTAAAAATTAGTCGTAAAGATTAAGCACAGGATTTAAAAATTGGTCGTAAAGATTAAGCACAGGATTTAAAAATAAGTTGCAAAGATTAAGCAGAGGATTTAAAAATTGGTCGTATAGATTAAGCAGAGGATTTAAAAATTAGTCGTAAAGATTAAGCAGAGGATTTAAAAATTAGTCGTAAAGATTAAGCAGAGGATTTAAAAATTAGTCGTAAAGATTAAGCAGAGGATTTAAAAATTAGTTGTAAAGATTAAGCAGAGGATTTAAAAATTAGTCGTAAAGATTAAGCAGAGGATTTAAAAATTAGTCGTAAAGATTAAGCAGAGGATTTAAAAATTAGTCGTAAAGATTAAGCAGAGGATTTAAAAATTAGTTGCAAAGATTAAGCACAGGATTTAAAAATTAGTCGTAAAGATTAAGCACAGGATTTAAAAATTAGTCGTAAAGATTAAGCACAGGATTTAAAAATTAGTCGTAAAGATTAAGCACAGGATTTAAAAATTAGTCGTAAAGCTACAGCAGATGATCTGACCATTAATCATAAAGCTAGAACAGACAATACGACAATTGGTGATAAAGCTAGAGAAAAAGATTTAGCGATTGGTTATGAAATTTTTAGAAGACGATCTGGCCAATTGTCATAAAGCTAGAACAGACGATCTGACCATTGGTTATGAGTTTTAGCAGACGATCTGACCGTTGGTCATGAAGTTGGAGCAGACGATCTGACTATTGGTCATAAAGTATTAGCAGACGATCTGATCATTGGTCATGAAGTTTGAGCAGATGATCTGACCATTGGTTATGAAGTTTGAGCAGACGATCTGACCATTGGTCATGAAGTTTGTGCAGACGATCTGACCATTGGTCATAAAGTTTAAGCAGACGATCTGACCATTGTTCATAAAGTTTAAGCAGACGATCTGACCATTGGTCATGAACTTTAAACAGACGATCTGACCATTGGTCATAAAGTTTAAGCAGACGATCTGACCATGTGTCATGAACTTTAAACAGACGATCTGACCATTGGTCATAAAGTTTTAGCAGACGACCTGAAGTGTTTTGTAGCCTTAATTTATGTATTTAAAAATAAGACGCAGTTCAGTCTCTGTCTCTTTCAATTTATTTTCGCATTTTTACAATACCTCTAATCAGGTCAGAACTTCATGGAACCTTCAGGAACCTGGACGCGTAAGGCGGATCTCAAAAACGGTTCTAACGAATGTCATAGAAAATTAACAGTTGATGTATGTCGCTGAGGAAAAAAATACTAGCTTGTTGGCCACATTGGGAAAACTCTAGTTTGACTTTTATAATTTTTTTAAATTAAAAAATAAATAAATGTAAATTTGGCTTGACAACTAGACTTAGATCTACAACCAACATTGGTTTTGAAAGGACTATCGCGTTCTTGAAAGGTCATTCGCGTTCGGAAATTTCCGAATGTAAGGCATTATTGATTCAAGAGTATAATAAAGTAATGTTAAGGAAAATTGTGCGCATCATCTTCTAAGTCTAGATTTAAAGGCCTATCATTGGGCTTATTCATTAATAAATAAGAAAAACATTAAAATACATTTTTTTAAAGACAACCTGGAATCGATCTAGTGATTTTGACAGTCGTCTGCGTAAACATACGTGTTTATCTATTCAGCCAGCTTAAAGTGGAATCGTTTGCGATTATTTATTGATATTATTATTATAATTTTCTTAGGGAAAAGAAGGAAATGATATTGTTTCTGTAGCTGGAGAGACTATTGAAATAGTGCAAACCTTTAAATAACTTGGTACTATCCTAGACAATAAACTAAATTTTACTGCAAATACTGATTATATCAGCGAAATTGGGCAGCAAAGATTACGATTAGTGAGAAAACTGTCCTCGTTTAATGTTAGTGAACAGGCCTTGGCTATGTTTTATCACGCTCACATCTGAAATATTTTAAGTTTTAATATGACTGCCTGGTATGGCAATCTGAGCATTAGAAATAAAAATAAACTCTATAGAATCCTAATTGCTGCTAGTAAAGTCATTGGCAAAAAAAAACAAATCCCATTTGGGCAGCTGTTTGAGAAAAACATCCAGAAAAAAAGCTAAAAAGATTCTAGAAATAAAAAATCACCCTTTGGGTCAGGATTTTGTGATTTTACCATCACAAAAGAGATACAAGACACCGATAGCAAAGACAAACAGACACAAACACTCTTTTGTTCCCCTGGCAATGAAATCATTAAATAAGAACAATCTGATATAAACTTTTCATATGCAAATTATGAGTGAGTCTGGTGTTAATGTACATTTTTCTTTCTAGTTACAATGTTTTGCTTGATGTAATGCACAAATTGTAAGACAAATTTCCTTAAGAACAATAAAAATTATTATTATTATTATTAAAAGAAGACATCTAAATCTGTTACTAGACCTAGACTTCTGATCTAGAACACTTAAAATCCAATATAGACCTAGATCTACTTTTAGATCTAGAAACCAGAATAATCTAGATATAATCTATATAAGATTTACGTATAAATTAATAGTAAAGCATAGATGAAATTTCAATAACTTTCAATTTACTCAGTTATCGCATAATATCTTTACATCATGGCTAACTACGCCTGACTCTACCTGTCTTTGTCTGTCTCTACCTGTCTATACCTGTCTTTGTCTGTCATACATTCCCCTTGTCTGTCTATACCTGTCTTTGTCTGTCATACATTCCCTTGTCTGTCTTGTCTGTCGAAGATTCCCATTGTCTGTCTCTACCTGTCTTTGTCTGTCATACGTTCCCCTTATCTGTCTCTAGGTGTCTTAGTCTGTCATACCTTCCATTGTCTGTAGTTACCTGTCTTTGTCTGTCATACATGCTTTAGTCTATCCGAGTCTATCGTTCACTTTTAGCATGCCCCTTTCAAAAATTTCCTCCCCTGTAGATTTCTTTTCTCTTCTCTCCTTCTCTGTCTCTCTGTCTCTCACTTATAAAGTCTCTCTTACGTTCTCTTTGTTCCTCTCTCTGCCTCTCTTTTGCTCCTTTTATCATTGTGTTATATTTTGTTTTCATTTCTCCATCTTAAGAGAAATCCATTAGCACTGCATTAAATCTTCAACTTCAGCTCGGATCGGAAAAGAAAAATAAACAAAACTGGACGACCATAATTTCAGCACTCAACACTAGTTTTTTGTTTGTTTCTAAACCTGTATTATTCTTGACAGTCTGGCTCAGGAAACGCTGGATAAATTCATTTGCATTCACAGAGCTCTTCACCAATCTGACAATCAAGGTTTTGTTTTAAGCTGGGGTCAAAGGGAGGCTATTTGTTGTCACGTTGCAGCATTGATCCTCTATCTCAATTTATTTCTTTAAGTATGAATATAAATTTATTGATTTTTTTAGGCATTTGAACTTACAAAAATTCACACATTTTAACACCTTAAGGTCCTAAGTTTAACACTTCGATAAAGAACACACGTTTTGCCCTTGCGTCCCGCTCTATACATTTGATGTGTGACCCAGAGGAACGCTCTGCAATAAGTTTAGCTCAAACTCAGAAGCAGGAGGTGAAATAAAAGATATCAAGAGACTCCCTGCTGATTACAAAGCGTATATCTGTCTGTTTGGTAAAAGGTTTGTATTCACCAGCAATTATTCTCGGATCAAGCTACAATTTTGAGACAATTATTTCTTTTACTTGACAAAACAAGAATCAGTTAAAATAAAATTAACCAATTTGTTAATAAACGATAATATTACAGATAATACCGATTGCGTCCGATCCGTGTGATTGTCTAAGAGCTGAGCCGAAGGCTCTTCGAGCTCTAGGTTTGAGAAAAAACCTGTTTGAACCAACCGTTCTGTCTGGAAGAGATCCAAGTCAATGCCTATGTAAAGCATTGCTATTTCCGATATATCTGGCACTCCGGGGGATTGGCTAGAATGAATGGCCGAAGGCCGAGTTATCCACGAACCTCCGTAATTTTCCTATGTTGTACTAAGCTAACCGTGTAGGACAAGCCATTAATGCAACGGTCCCTTGAGGAACGGCGCATGGATTATCGACAAGACCGTAGGAGCTCTCTTTCAACTCCGCTCCGTGCAATGGGTCCACTCTCGCGTACCCTTTGACACTCCCACGGGAGTTTTGTTTTGCAATTCATTTAGCCTAACCACTTCCACTAATGGTCGTTTCCACAAGAGCGCGACGTTGAGGCAGAATAGCGTGCTCGTGTGCGTCCGATCCAGTTCTTTCTTTGGTCCTACCGTAGTCTATAGGATCATAAACCTACACCCAAAAGCTGCACTATCGCCAATTATTACTAACCCGAAAAAAAAGTTTTAATTTTCATTATTTTTTGCTGTTGTTGGTAAGGGAAGGTCGCCATTAAAACTTTCTGAGGGAAAAGCTTCCTGATTTGTGACGTCACTTCGCCATGGCCCTTTCTATTAATTATTTAGGGTCACCGGTGAAGGGTTACCGTGCATATTGCGAACTCCCCCAGCCTGTATTCTCTGCCTCTCTCTCCTCTCTCTCTCCCTGTATTCTCTGCCTCTCTCTCCTCTCTCTCTCCCTGTATTCTCTGCCTCTCTCTCCTCTCTCTCTCCCTGTATTCTCTGCCTCTCTCTCCTCTCTCTCTCCCTGTATTCTCTGCCTCTCTCTCCTCTCTCTCTCCCCCTGTACTTTCTCTTCTTCCTCTATCATTCTCTTACTCTCTTCTTTTTCGTCTCTCCTCTCTCTCTCTACTTTCTCTATGCTCTCATCCACTTTCTTTTTTTGACCCCTCTCTTTTACTGTCGGCCATAGAAACAGATGACCTAGACATTATCTGCCCTATATTTCACAAGGTCTGAAAAGGATACCTTAATTTTACCAAATTTCAGCTAGCTAACAAATGTGATATCGCAATTGTGTTGTGTCCCTAATCCTCTTTCACGAAATGTGATGTTTCCCAAAGGTTGTACGTTCAAGTTACAAGCTGTCACTTTATCGTACTGATCGAAGATATTATTGATTCAGACTTTCATAGAATGGGGTAGAAACATCTACTGGAAAGAAAACAGAGAGTGTCCTTGCGAGTACAAGTGTGTGT
Source organism: Biomphalaria glabrata (assembly GCF_947242115.1). Lineage (NCBI taxonomy): Eukaryota > Metazoa > Mollusca > Gastropoda > Planorbidae > Biomphalaria > Biomphalaria glabrata. The sequence goes on along the minus strand of NC_074725.1, from coordinate 27,172,740 downwards.
GTGTGTGAAAGAGAGAAAGAGAGAGGGAGAGAGAGAGAGAGAGGGAGGGAGAGAGAGAGAGGGAGAGAGAGGGGGAGAGAGAGGGAGGGGGAGAGAGGGAGAAAGAGAGAGGGAGAGGGAGAGAGAGAGAGAGAAGAAGAAGAAGTAGGTTGACAATAGCAGGTAAATTATTTCGCTACTCGACAGTACGCTCGCATTCAGATATTGTTGTCCAGACCCTCGAGGAGTCTTGTGATAAAAGCATCCTTTTGTCTGCGTCACTCAGCCCAGGACGGCCACACTCCTTAGGATCCTTGGCATCGATCACACTAGTTGAATCCAATTCAAGGAACTCTAGACAATTCTGTCACCGTTTGGGGCATCTTAGGGGACTGGCGCGAGGGGTGAGAGGCGAACAATACACGTAAAGCAGACCAGAAGTTCTCAAACGTTTTGACCCGGGGGCCCCTTATTATTAAATCATTTGCACCCTAAATGAAAAAGCGAAATAAATGAAATAATTGTTTAAAAATCTATTTTAAAAACAACAAAAAAGTATTTTATTCAATTATTGTTTCAAATAAAATGTTTTTAAAAAATGGCTTGGATCGAGACCATTCAATATAGAAGGCCTCAACACTCATCTGCAACGTCACAACCTGTGGGAAGTTTAGACCAATATCTCGTTGCCACGTCGTAGAGACCTGTGACGTGGCAACGAGCTATTGGTCTAAACCGCCCACATTGAGGGTTCAGGTCTTCTATAACTATTGGTCTCGCTTGGATAAAGTTGATTAGGATTTTATAAATGTATTGATGCCCGGCTCAAAGAGGACACATTTCGATTAGGTTTCTTTTTAATTGTGATGAGGCTCATGACGGCAATGAATTCACGTTGTACCAAAGAAGTAGACGCGAACATCTTTACAATGACCCATACATGCAGAATTTGTGGTATCTACATTGGTGTAAGTACCTCGTTTCAAGTGAGTATGTTCACGCGCAAAAAGGTTCAACACCCAGTCGGGTAAATTCAAGTGAATAATGTCTTCAAATGTTAGATTTGCGTCATAGAAATATTAAAGAGTAGTGTAATGCGTAGGTCGTTGGGTTTCTATGAATGTGTAGTTTCTCAATGTTATATTATATTATTAGACGTGGTCTCTCTCTCTCTCTCTCTTTCTCTCTCTCTCTCTCTCTCTCTCTCTGTCTCTTTCTCTCTCTCTCTCTCTTTCTCTCTCTCTCTTTCTCTCTCTCTCTCTCTTTCTCTCACTCTCTCTCTTTCTCTCTCTTTCCCTCTCTCTCTCTTTGCATTTATTCACTTCTGCTAACTTACTACTCGCATCTTAGACATAACTTGCTAAATACACTGAATGAAGACTAGTAATAGCAGACGACAAATTTATTGGGTAGAAATAACTTGGCTATTCCAGCCACAAAGATACAACCTACACTCAAGCATTAACATTTTAAAAAAATAGTTATAGCTCCGTGTTCAGAATCAGTTTCAGAATAGACATCCTTCCTCTGAAAATAAAAGCCATGTCCATACTCTACAAGGACTGAGTAACAACTGAGGTTTCCAGTTAGTGGTCAATTTCAGACCGATAAATGTTCCCGTGAAAAAAGCACGGGATAATCAAATGATTACAAAATCACTTCATGTTACAGTGAGTCTCAAACGAAACTGTGACAAGTAGTGATGGACGAGCTGATTAGTATTCAAGTTATACGATCGGATTCACTGTCTTTTAATTTTAATTGCATACAATCTTCATCTTTCTGCGGACCCCTTTCAGTCGCCTCGCGGACCCCATTTTGAGAAACACTGAAACTGACAACATTAACATAGCCCCCTCCTCTAGGCAATATTTACTTCCATCTCTAACATATTAAACTCCCCAATGCCCCCTTCTTTTCGGGAAGAAATTGTTTGCTTTGAATCCTATCAGAAAAATGTAAAGAGGATCTCAATAAAAGGATAAGGACACTCTTCAGACAAAAGTGGCTACAAAGCAGCTACCCTCGGGCTGCATGCGGACCACGGCTCTATTAATTGAGACCAGGAGATCGAAATATGTTGTCGGATATTATATTACTACTTGGGATGTTAATAGAGCTGTAGGTAAACAAGACAAAACCCTGTTGAAGAGTAAGTACTGACTCTCAGCATTTGGGAACTGCTAAAGACTCTAGCACCTATGGCCTTTTTATGAGTCAAACACCTTGGCCTGGATATGACCATAGCACCTTGGCCTGGTTATGACCATAGCACCTTGGCCTGGTTATGAACATAGCACTTTGGCCTGTTTATGACCATAGCACCTTGGCCTGTTAATGAACATAACACTTTGGCCTATTTATGAACATAACACCTTGGCCTGTTTATGAACATAGCACCTTGGCCTGTTTATGAACATAACACTTTAGCCTATTTATGAACATAGCACCTAGGCCTGTTTATGACCATTGCACTTTGGCCTGGTTATGACCATAGCACCTTGGCCCGTTTATGACCATACACCTTGGCCTGGTTATGAACATAGCACTTTGGCCTGTTTATGACCATAGCACCTTGGCATGTTTATGACCATAGCACCTTGGCCTATTTATGAACATAGCTTCTTGGCCTGTTTATGAACATAGCACTTTGGCCTGTTTATGACCATAGCTTCTTGGCCTGTTTATGAACATAGCACCTTGGCCTGTTTATGACCATAGCACCTTGTCCTGTACTTTGTCTAGCACATATCGCATTGTTATAACCATAGCACCAAGGAGTGTTTTTGTTTAAGACTAGCACCTGTACCTGTTAATGAGTCTTTCGCCTATTGCCTATTTACGATGCAGGCTCATCCATTCTATTATGTTGTCTTCAGATCGCTTTCTCTGTCTGCCCTCTTCTTTTTCCTGGTACCAATGGCCTGCTAATGACTCTACCACCTTTGGCCTGTGTAGGACTCTAGAACCCATGACATACTAATCTTTGGCATCTATGACCTATTAAATTCTAGCAGCTATGACCTACTAATCTCTAGCACCTAGGACCTACTAATGTATAGTACCTATGATCTGCTAATCTCTAGCACGTATGCGTCGACAAAAACAACTATATTAAATCTGTATTTTGCAGACTGGCTAAATTTGCATTGGGTGTAGCTAGATATCTAGATGTATTGTATTGGGCTAATATATCCTCTTCGACTTTTACGAGCATCATTAATCAAAAGAATGCATATGACAAAGCCTGATTTGTTTTCGTTGACCGATAATATACTGCGTATCATACCGCGTTCTTTCCGCACGTTATTCGTAGTTGGAAATTTAATTGCGTCATCATATTTTGAGTCACATAATGACCAAACGTTGACATTATACTGTATTGTGATTACAACAGAAACATTAGGCAGTTGGACTTAAACAAAAAAAATATGATATTTGCTATTTAATAAAATGTCGGCGCTTATAAACCGCTCGGCTTACGACCATAGGGGTCTTGAATTTCGATTTCTGGTGAAATAAATATGTCCTATAGTATCAATTCCTTAGTCTGTTAGACCGTTGGAGCACCATACAATATCTGTTGACCAGCCTGTTGACTAGCCTGTTGACCAGCCTGTTGACCAACCTGTTGACCAGCCTGTTGACCAACCTGTTGACCAGCCTGTTGACCAGCCTTCTCCAGTCCTATCTATCTTATCCCTCAATGGCAGGGCCGTCCGTTTCTTCCCATCGCTTTCTCTGTCTGCATCTTCCTCCTTTTCTCGGTACTGTTCCCTGAAGGAAGGTCTTTGCAAGCCATGTCGATCTTGTAATTTGGCCATAGAATTTTAGTTTGCGTTTTTTTGACAGTGGTTAGCAGATCATCGTGGGGTCCAATCGCTGGACTAATCCTGTCTCTAATCTTTACATTTGTGATGCAGTCTATGTATGTGATACCTAGGATCTTTCTATAGCATCACAATTCCATTGCTTGGATCCTTGTGCCGTCAGCGCCCAAGACTCGCAAGCATATATGAATGTGGCCATGACCAGGGAGCACATCAGTCTGATTTTAATTTCGAGGGCAATGACTTTGTCTTTCCAGATTGTTTTCAGGTTTTGCAAGTGCTGCTGCGTACTGTGCTATTCTGATCAGTAGTTCAGGTTTAGTTACATCACCTGAGACGATTGCTTTGAGGTTTTTCTGATAGTATGCCCAGTTGAAATGGATGCCTTAGTTTAGGCCACTAAAAGAGAGCACTGAGTACATGTTTCAGCACCTCTCAGTGCGCATGTCATGAAAACGAGGATGACATTGACGACGGAGGTTATTTCCAATCTAACCCTCCCCCGAAAACTATACAATCCTAACACCGTGTCCAAATATTACTTCTTCCTTCGCCAGCAGACGATGGTCTCTGGATGACAAGGAGAAGTCAACGTCAATAAGGTCTCACATTATCAGATCAGCCCTGTCATCCATCGTCTGTGCCGAGACTGAAATTAATTGGACGTTGGCCATTTGCTGAGAGCCGGGGGGAAACAGAGCATTGCTTGCTTGTCTCGCGCCGACTCCCAGATGTCAAGAACAAGAGAATGACGTCATCAAAATATGCCGCGCAGCGCAAAAGGCAGAGGAGGTGTTTTTTTTTTCAATGTGGACTATTTTCAACATATAATTAAACCTAAAGTACAAAATTACGTTGACAACTGACGCTAGATGGCGCTTGACTAAAATAGTACAGCTAAATTAAATGTTTCAACTATCAGCATAAGTAAAAAGTAAGCTATCTGAGCCGAAAAGCGCTTGGCTTCCGAACCGGGTTCAAATCCTGGTGGAGACTGGGCTTATTTGTCCACCCAGTTTTAATGGGTACCTGACATTTGCTGGGGAAAAAGTAAAGGCGATTGTCGTTGAGCTAGCCACATAACACCCTCGTTAACCATGAACTAGAGAACAGATGACTTTGACTTTACTTTCTCTATGTTTTAAGTATATATATATATATATACATAAGAGTGGGGGGGGGGGGGGGTCTTTTTGTTTGTTTTTTTTTGCTCTGGCATTACATGTAGCTGGAAAAAAAGTGTCTCCATTGCTAAACTTTTGCCTATATTGCTTAACTTTTGCCTATATTGCTAAACGTTTGCCTATATTGCTTAACTTTGGCATCTATTGCTAAACTTTTGCCTCTATTGCTAAACTTTTGCCTCTATTGCTAAACTTTTGCCTATATTGCTTAACTTTTGCCTCTATTGCTAAACTTTTGCCTATATTGCTAAACTTTTGCCTATATTGCTAAACTTTTGTCTCTATTGCTAAACTTTTGCCTCTATTTCTAAACCTTTGCCTATATTGCTAAACTTTTGTCTCTATTGCTAAACTTTTGCCTATATTGCTAAACTTTTGTCTCTATTGCTAAACTTTTGCCTCTATTGCTTAACATTTGCCTATATTGCTAAACTTTTGTCTCTATTTCTAAACTTTTGCCTATATTGCTAAACTTTTGCATATATTGCTAAACTTTTGTCTATATTGCTAAACTTTTGTCTATATTGCTAAACTTTTGCCTCTATTGCTAAACTTTTGCCTGTTTCCAGCGCAAAGAAGAGAAGAACGCTACATACACACGAGGTGTAGTTTCCAAAGTTCAAACATTTGAATTCTTACTGTCATCACATTTGTTTTTCTTTTCTATTTCAGTTGTCACCTTGTGGGTCTCGGCGAGACCAATCGTCATAGAAGGTTTGAACCCTAACCTGCAAACTTGTGGGCAGTGGAGAGAGGTCTGTATGACGTGGCTACAAGCTATTGGTCTCTGTCAGGGTGGGTTTTCAGCTCGTTGGCTCCGGGGTAGACATAAGTTCGTCGAGTTCCCAGGTTCCCCACCTCGACAGTTTAAATCCAAGCAAATAATATCGGTATCGAAGCTGTGACTGGCCAACACTGACTACAGGTTTTTTCAATTTAACATGTAACGAAATTAAACGAATACCAACAGTTGTTCAACGTGAACAATATTAATGACAACGTAAGTTAATGTACATTATTTAACAACAAGGTTGTACGTTTAACAATTTAATGAATATATGATATGATGAAGCATACATTACGAATAATTATCAATAGCATTTATAAAGCAATTACAAATTACATTCAAAGGAACTATAGCACACCTTAATCTCGGTGCCATAGTCGATCAGGCCTCACAACGCCAACCCAACGCCACGGGCAATAGTCAAATACCAAGCCTACAACTCAGACTCGACTCCAGCAGAGTCCCAAGCCTGCGTCCCTAGATAAGAAAAAATACACACTCCTTTGATACCGCCATTCTCACGATTATTAAAGAAACGATTGTAAAGCTACGACATGTAGAAGATAGTAAAATAAACTAACTTACCCAATACTGGGGAATAACACCACACAGAAAACTCCATCTCAGGGCCAAACAAGAGAACAATGACACCAATATAGCGCATCCTTAGGAACAGAAACTTACGAAACCTTATGGTGCTCAAAAAGAAAATATCAAACAAGATGCGCACGACAGTCTCCATTGCCCAGAGGTGGCAACGTCGCAGGTCAGTGTTGAGGCCTACTATAACTAATGGTCTCCATTTCGGTCATGAGCCCGCGCGCAACCTGGTGGATACACCTATGATTAGTATACGGCAGAGGCGTAGTGGGGGAAGGGGGCACGGTGCCCCGGTCACCACCCTCAGGGAGCGCCACACACAGCCTATATTTCTATGTGATGTTCATTGAAAATGGGAGGGGGGAGGGCGCTAATAATGTACCTTGCCCCGGGCGCTCGTTTTGCTGACTACGCCTCTGGTATACGGCTACAGTCCTACTAAAGAAATTATAGTTATGTAATGTCCCATGTTTTTTTTTAAGTATATGCCTACATTACAGTATTAAATGAATCAGTTTGATTCATCTAGGTTTTTATTTGTTTGTTTGTTTGTCTTCTTGACATGAAATCATTGTTGATGTTCTGTGTTCGATCTAGATCGAAATGTAATCTTTAATCAGCTGAAAATGTTTACGTTAAGTTTGCTACAAGAACATCTCGAATCTAGAATAATCTAGATCTAGATCTAGCCTTCTGTTGGCGACCCTAATTCTCGTTCTGTTCCATTCCCCTACCGCCCCCCCCCCCCACCCTCAGTTATATCTCTTGTTGATCTGCAGCGTCCATTTTATTTGTTTAGCAGTGAAGTCGAGGGAGATAATCAAAGGAACTGCGAGACGTTGGGATGAGCAGCCGACAACTGCAAAGGGTTGATGGGATTTTAGCAAAATGAGTGAACCAAATACTTTTTTACAACAAAAAATTTTTTTTAAGTATTCACATGCGTTTTTATTGCAAATGGTTTATTAAAACATTAAAGTAAACCTTTTTTTATTTTCAACAAAATTTGTTTTTAAATCGTTACACATTAAGTCTTCTTAATAGTTCAGTAATTAAATTGTGAAGATTATCCCTGCAGTACTAAATAGCGACGCCATTAAACTGGGACATTTTCCTCCAAATTTTAACGAAGCATACATCACACTTTTACCTAAGAAATCTGAAAATAACACTTCACCTAGCGACTATAGGCCCATTTCACTTCTCAACACGGACTATAAACTTCTCACAAAAATGATTTTCCTAAGAATGAAACCACTCATAAACCAACTTATCGGACATGACCAGTACTGTTGTATCCCGGACAGAAACATTGACGGCATGACGCATTTTTTACGGGATTTTATCATGTACAGTAAGGATAAAAACCTCAATGTGTCTCTTTTATCTGTAGATCAAGAAAAAGCCTTTGACCGAGTAAGCCATAGCTTCCTGTTCAAGGTGCTTGAGAAATGTAAAATAAGTTCCCTGTTAATCAGATATATAAAGCTGGTCTATACCAATGCAACAAGTAGATTGATAATTAATCATTCTCTCAGTAGGAGTATCCTCATACAAAGGTCTGTCAGACAGGGCTGTCCCTTATCCCCCTTCTTGTATATCCTTTGCTTGGAACCCTTCTTGGAATCTGTAAGATCTGACCCATCCATTATTGGGATAAATATACCGGGTCGTTCCTTCTCAACCATCAAAGTCAAAGCCTATGCGGATGATACAACCTTTTTTCCATCTTCAGAGCAAGATATTGAGAATATACTAAAGAAATTTACATTTTTCGGAGAAGCTAGTGGTTCAAAAATAAATATAAATAAATCCTCTGTAATGGGACTAGGGAAATGGAAATTCAAAGAGAATTGCGCTTTCAGAATTGTTGATAAAATCAAGATTTGTGGTATTGTCTATACCTGTAATCCTTTGTTCTATTGTAAAGACCAGTGGGAGAATATATTTGTCAAAGCCTCAAACTTAATTAAACGTTATCAGCACACAGGTTCTACAATATTTGGTAGAGCTGTATTGATAAATAGTTTGGTCATTCCAAAGATTGTCTATTTAGCTAACATTACAGAGCCACCTCCTAAATTCATAAACAAGCTGAACAAGTTAATTAGAAGCTTTATATTTAAAAACACTATTAGGAGCATTAAGCACACTACACTCATTCAAAACAAAGAGGATGGGGGGATAAACTTGCAAGATGTTAAAACAAAAATACAGTCGCTAAGGCTAAAATTTGTAGGTCGAGTAGTTAGAAACCCAACAAACTTTCCCTTGACAATTTACTATTATGGTTTAAGATTAAGTAGTCTTCTTCCAATACACAATGATACTCCTCACTATTTTGGTACAGTCACTCATCCATTTTACAGATCTATTTCAAGAGTTTTACCTGGTAATGAACATTTAATACACAACAAAACCAAAGAATCATACATAACACTTAAAAAGCTGTTACAGGAAAGCCTAGTGAATAGGATTAAGTGGGGGAGAGTTCTTGGGGTGACAGAATTCAAGGACACATTCATAAACCTACACAGTAAACATATCCCACCAAAAGCTAGAGAGATTAGTTATAGACTTATCTTGGGATGACCCCTATGGTTAGAAGACGGGCAAATGACCGTGAATGTATATTATGCCACCTTGAAAATGCTGATAACGAAAAACACATGTATTTGGAATGTCCATTATTCCTTCAAGTTAGAAGTACTGTAATGGACCTATTGGAAGCAAACTGTGGCAATTATGTAAATGTTAACTTGTCTATTATTTTAAACAAGCTGCCAAAACTAAAAAATAAAATGATACATAACTTTAACTTGATTATTGTTTCCGAATACAGGAATCTTGTTTGGGCTACCTGGCTCAAATGTCTACATAATAATAAGGTGTTTGATCCTAATCACTTGGAATTAACATTTAGGAAAATAATGGACTTTAGGGTAGAGAATTATCTAGTTTGATTTTCATATACCTGTATAATGCTCATGTAGTTTTTCAGAAATAGGGTGTTGGGGGTCAGGGATATCTGATATTGTGTTGATTGTTCTGGAGTAGAGTATACTTGTATCATTTTTCTGTCTTTAGGGGGTTCATTGGTTAGGTAGTATGTCTTTGATATTAAATAATATTTCTATTACTGTTATTATATTTTTAGGTTAATCACTTTTCAATTGTTTATGATTTAATACTTGTGAATTATGGTAACTTACAAATAAAAACATATTAAAAAAAAAAAAAAAAAAAAAAAAAAAAGCCCACAAAAGAGGCAAGATGGCCCATAAAAGAGGCATATAAAGCCCAAAAAAGAGGCAAAGAAAAGAGGCATAAAGCACAAGGATTCCTATGATGATAAAGCTAAAACTGAATAGCGCAAATTCTGAGGTTTCCTTTAAAAAAAAAAATAACCATATATACTCTAAGGAATCTTTGGTCGTCCATAGTAAGTAATGACAGATTCTTCCGAAAGAATCCCAAAAACTTCGTTCGTCTACAGTAAAGGACAATGGACAACCCATTGTCAAGGTTGGACAGTTTATGAATAGTTTTAACGTGATTCTCTATCTCTTCTATACAAACTATGATCTAATTTTTAATACACAATGGCTTTCAAATGACAGTTTTTTTTCGTTGTTTTATCAATATTATCACGTGACTAAATGTTGTTTGTTTACGATTGGTGAATGAGGTCCATTCCATAAAAAGAGCGAGGTCAGTTGAAGTTATGAGCTTAACTTTTTAAATTGTATTGTGCAGTGTGTCTATTTTATTCAAGTGATTCCTCGTTTCTAGAATTAAAGCTTTGTATGTATCAGCAAGGAAAGGAAATTGCACATGACAGAGGTGGTGGTATAAGTTGAGTTAGTCCCCTTGAGGAAGTTTGGGCCCTGAGTTTGAATTCAGGTCGTACTTTTTTTTTTTAAAGCGATCACGGCAACATTCACAAAGATACCCATTTCTTTCCCACGTCCCCTTTCCCAACTGGTCCAGACAATGATAGGATCATAGCAATCATCGAGAAAGCTAAAAGCATGAAATTTCACTAAACAAAAACATTGGCAAAATATTCATAATCACACAGTTTTATTATTGTTAAATTAGTTCTATTATAAATTTATTTACATGATTGTCCCAAGCTAATTAATGTAATTACAATTAATATAAGTTTTGTTATTTTTAAAAGTATTTTTTATATATTTTCTTTTTTTTTTTTTTTTTACACAGTTTCAGCAGAAATTAAGAAGTGGTAATTAATTGTTTGAGATCGAAAAGGGAAATACATTTGACATTGTTGAGCTAAATGACTGTAAATATGGAGTTATTCACTTTAGATAAGCTTTGTTATTTGAAAAAAAAAACATTTAGCATTGTTGAGCTAAATGACTGTAAACATGGAGCTCTTCCCTTTAGATAAGCTTTATTATTTTTTTTTAAAATTGAAATTATGGTACTTTGTTTTTATGTAAGGAAAGTATCACAAAATGAAATCTAACTTTAAACATCGTTAAGCTTTAGTTCACCATTTCCTGAGCTATTAATGCCAAAATGTATTCGACCTGGAGGGCGATGAAGTCAAGTTTATTCTCCCTTCAGACCATGCGGTCTATGAGGCAGACGATGTAAAGGTCATCTGTTTCTGTGGCCCACGGTTAACGAGGGTGTTATGTGACCAACACAACGACCATCTGCCTTTACTTTTCCCCTACTATTGTGTCAGGTAACTAATTAGAGCTGAGTAGACTCAGAGGCGCCCTAAAGATCCCGAAATTAAAAATCCCAGTATTGACCAGGATTCGAACCCGGAACACTCCTTTCGGATGCCAAGAACTTTACCGCTCAGCCACCGCGACTATAATTTCCATATATTCCCGATACATGTGTCGCAGCCCGATCCAATATTTTTTTTCTTTTTCGTTTTAGCTTTACCTTTAAGGAGAACATTGGTTGTTATTATAGAGTGATCTGTCTGTCTGTCCGTCACTTTTAGATTTCAACACTAGAAATATATTCAGATGTTAATTTTTTTAAGCATGTTTCAAAGTTTCCATCAGAAATGAAAATAATTACATCCCTTTGTTAGCAGTCACTGAAAGAAAGAAAGCCGCCATTATTTTTTATGCAATCTGTCTGTGTGTCCGTATGTAACGTTTAGTTGTTTAGACGCTAATGGTAGTTGTTACCTTATTGCTGCCTGTGAACCTAGATCTTAATTAATAGTACTTACCTCCCGTGTTAGTGCTATGTTGTCTTCAAAAGGTGATGCTGCGCGGTGCAACTATACTGGAACATTCTCTTAAGTTGTCAGAGTAAATGGCATAACAATACTAATTTTCAGTTTTTCTCCTTTAAAAAAAAAACCAAAAAGTTTTTCTTTCTTTTGTTTCTTAAATCAAATTAGTTTCCTAGACAAGCTTAAGGGAAATAACAATGTAAAATTATTTGGTCGAAATAATTTACCTAATTATCTCCCATTTATACAGAATTATTTATATTTCTCGTGAGTTTTTTTTATATATATATATAAATATTTAGAGGTCGCATGTATGTAATAGAATGTGTGTCCGTGTGTTGCCTTGCAGTGTGAAAGGGCACTGAAAATATTTGTTTTCTAGTTCGAATGTACTTCCTCATGTGACCTACTTTATAAAAACATGTACGTGCAAACCTTATTCATTTTGAATCTACAGACGTCTGTATTGATAGATGTGGCCATATTTCTGTTTCAGGCTAATAGCAATAGTGCATCTATTCCTGGATCTCTTATATTTTACAACAGATGTAGTTTTTATTTTTTTCATCAAATTATATTCTTGTTATTTAATTTTCTTTGTAATAGGACGTCTGCGAAGCTTTTACATTTTTTTCATTCTTTTTCTATACGTCTGTTGATGTAATGTTGAAGGATCTCATTTTGTCTATCATAGGAGGGCGCTAGCTGCTACCTGGGCCGGCATTATGTAATTGTAGTCTTAGTCGAAGTGTGTTTGGTGGCCCCAAATGAAGTATAAAATCGGTGTAAATATAAAGTTATTAAACACCTGCCAGTATAATATAGAGCTTAGATGTTTGAGATTTAAAAGATACTTAGAGCTAGACTAGAAGGGGAGTAATCATAGAGCCATAGAGCTATATGTAGTGATGGGCAAAAGTTAACTAAAAAGTTGCTAACTTTTAGTTTAACTAAAAAAAATTAGTTAAGGCCAAAGTTTATTAAAAAAAAAAGTTTAGTTAAAATCCTAGTTTAATTTTTTTTTTTAGTTACAAACTAAAAAGTTTAATTACAAATTTTACAAACTTTTTTAACATATTTAATATTTAGATCTATGTAATTTGGAGAATATATTTAATGAATAATAGGGAACTGGAATAAACTAGAGGGTGCACGGGTCACTAGAAAGCCTTTTGACCTTTACCCTATAATTGCCGCTATTCCCGCCTTTTAAAAAAAATACACGTGTTCATTATATTTCTAGCAAGTTTCACTGCTTGATAAATCCTGATTCTATAGATCTACATTTTGCTTCTTTTTTATTAAACACCAATGTGTTCCTGAGTAGCTGCAGGCAAAGAATTTTGCTTTACTATAGATCTAAAAGAAATGTCGACTCTTTTTATTTTAAAACTTTTTACTAGATCTACAGTTAGAGTCTAGTGACGTCTAAGTCTATTGTATTACTATTAGTCTATTAATAATGATAATTATAATAATAATAATAATCTTTATTATCCGTAAGGAAATTTGTCTTACAATTTGTGCATTACACCAAACAAAAAACATTATAACTATAAGAAACCAAAGTGTACTTTCACACCAGACTCACTCATAATTTACATGTGACAAAGTTTATACCAGATTGTTCTTATTTAATGATTTGATTGCCAGAGGAACAAAAGAGTTTTTGTGTCTGTTTGTCTTTGCTATCGGTGTCTTGTATCTCTTTTGTGATGGTAAAATCACAAAGTCCTGACACAAAGGGTGATTCTTTATTTCGAGGATCTTGTTAGCTTTTTTATAGATGTTTGTCTCAAACAACTGCCCAAATGGGGTTTGTTTTTTGCCAATGATTTTGCCAGCAGCATTTAGGATTCTATTAAGTTTATTTTTATTTTTAATGCTCAGATTGCCATACCAGGCAGTGATATTGAAACTTAAAATATTGCAGATGTGAGCGTGATAAAACATAGCCAAGGCCTTTTCGCTAACATTAAACAAGGACAGTTTTCTTAGTAGTCGTAATCTTTGCTGCCCTTTTTTGCTGATATAATCAGTATTTGCAGTAAAATTTAGTTTATTGTCTAGGATAGTACCAAGGTATTTAAAGGTTTGCACAATTTCAATAGTCTCTCCAGCTACAGAAACAATATCATTTCCCTTCTTGTCCCTACGAAAATCGATTATCATTTCTTTGGTTTTTTTTACATTTAATAATAAAAAATTATCTTTACAGTATTCCTCAATGTGTTCTAGTTCTTTGAAATACTCATTTACGTCTGAGTACTACTGAATACTACTATTAGATCAATAGTCATAATAGTCTATATTTAATTATTTTAGTCTCTTAGTCTTAAGTAGAGTCTAACTCTTTAAGTAGTCTTAGTCTTAGATCTAGATGTAAATTTAAAATTATAAGTCAATAATTATATTATAATATACTATATATAGATCTATTAATTGAAATCTAAATTAAATATTACTTTACTTTATTAGACTAGATCTATTAGTTTAGAGATTCTACTATAACTATGTAACTATTCTAGAATTAGAGTCTAGATTAGATCTAGATTACTTATAAATTATACTAAGACCTAAGATGCATAGATGATAGATCTATAATACTAATAATAGTCGTCACTATACTAGATCTAATACTAAATTAACTAAATCTAGACTAGATACTAGATCTACATCTAAGATCTACTTCTATTATAATTATAGTTAATTATACTTATATCTACTATCTAGATCTATTAGATCTAGATCTAGTATTATCTACTAGAGTATATAGATCTAAATACCCAAACCTAGTTATAATCATAATTATAATAATCTAAAATCTCTAGAATCTAGATCTAGAGTTACTAAGATATCTACTAGACTAGATTATATCTAGATCTAGATTTTAGATCTAGTAGTAGTAGTAAAGATTATTTTTAGATTAAAATATGAATTATTTGATCTAGGTCTAGTAGCTAGATCTAATTCTAGATCCAGATTATATTTCTGATCATTTCGTTTGTAGAAGATATTAGATCCAGAATATTCTAGAATCTAGAGTTAGTTAGAGAGTCAACATGCAGTTTTATCATTACTTCTAAAAGGTAACTTATAATACTTATATTAGAACTTGGACAATTACTTTCTATAATAGTATCATTCTATTAAGATCTACATCTATCCCATAAAGACATTTAAATCTTTTTTCATATGTGCACAAATAAATGTTTATTACATTTTGCTAAAGAGATTGGTTGTGCTTTATACTTTATATTTTCATGTTTGGCTGTTTCGTCCTTAAAAAAGGTCAAAATAGTTAGTAAAAGTTTAACTAAAGTTTTTTAGTTTAGTTTAACTAATTTTTTCAATTTGTGGTTAACTAAAAGTTTAACTACTTTTTTTTAGTTCAAACTTAGTTTTAGTTTAACTAAAAAAATTTAGTTTAGTTCCCATCACTAGCTATATGTTTGAGATTTAAAAGATACTTAGAGCTAGACTAGTAGGGAAGTAGACATAGAGCCATAGAGCTATATGTCTGAGAATTGACCCAAGTTTTACCAAATAATTTTTTTAGTCCTGTGCGAAGCGGAGGCCCTAGGCGGCTGCCTAGTTTGCCTATTCCTAAAGCCAGCCCTGGCGCTAGTGTCTTTTTAATGAAATAATTGGCATCTTCGTTGTATAACAAGACAAGAAACGCTTCTCCATCAATCAAGAATCCTGAAATGTTCAGAAGGCTTCAAGAGCTAGTCTTAGAGTCACCTCGGCGAGGCACCTCCAATGGAAACATCTGCCAGGGGAAGCAATTAGGTTAAGAACGACAGCGAATATAGTCTCCAGTGAGCTACCACAGGTCTGCTCTAGTGAGTGTACTTACACGTGATGAGGATGGAAGAAAGACTTGCTAATGTGTCCAATCCATCGCACTGTGTCCCAGCGGGATCCATACGGGCGGATGTGGCCCCCTTAAGAAACGCTATCTTACAATATAGGCATATGGATTTCGTAACTTCATGGGCTTGGCCTCCGGCCTCCCATGGGATCGGGCGACCCATTCCATTAGTTCAAGGTACCATTCCCATGAACCAACAGATGTGATTAAATGATCATCTAGTTGATGGGGGGCCTCCAGACAGAGGGGTCGGTGAAGGCGAGTATCTAGCACCTAAGCCAGAATACTTCGAGCAGGAGGGGCTTAGTAGCCTTAGTAAACAATTCAACTAGAAGTAGCGAAAATTAAATACCCTGAATTTAAAACTCTGCAGCTAAGTCAAAACAATGGAAAGACTTTCCAAACCAATATGAAGGACAAATCAGCAGCCGGTGATCCTAGGGCAGGTAGTTTATAGCAGCTTTCAGGTTCCCCCCAGACACTGTTGATAGCTTAACGATTGGAGAGTTGGGGGGGGGGGGGGGGCAACGAAAATAAAAGTTTAAGAAACACTACACATTTGGAGATACTATAACGCTGATCATCGCAAACTATAACGCCCTTCCGTTGGACCCAAAAAATGCATGAATTGAGGGAGAGGGGGGACTGTGGACGACAAGGTTTTGACCATAGACAATGTCCAGGTATTCATCCCGTCCTCAGAAAAAAAAAAAGAAGCTGCTCTATTTATGTGGGCGTCCGTAGAGACATTCCCGTATAACGTCATTAATGAACAGACTGACACGGATGGTTGCCTGTTATGCGCTCTAGATTTTCGGTCGGTCCCGGGTTTGAACTTTGCTCGCTGCCACCCCCCTTCGTCCTGCTGTAGGTGTAGTATGATCTTTAAGAAGTTTTTTGTTTTTTTTAATTTCTTGCCTCGGGCGAACATTTTGCTCACAACGCCGCTGGTTTTTTTTTACCTACACTATGTAGCTAACAGGAGGTCCCGGGTTCGAATCCTGGTGAAGACTATGATTTTAATTTCGGGATCTTTTGGCGCCGCTTTAATGGGTACTTGCTATAAGTCGAAGAAAAAGTAAAGTCGGTTGGTCGTTGTGCTGGCCACATGACATCCTCGTTAACCGTGGGCCAAAGAAACAGATGATCATTACATCATCTGTCTTATAGACTACAAGGGGCACAGAGAGTGGAACTTGATTTACTTAAATTTTAGCTTATTTTCTAGCACACCCACATTCATAAATATATGATAGCACATTTTACAATATCAGTCTACTTCTGCTCAATAACTAAATATCTTTTCCTTTATTGCAAACTAACCAAACGTGAAGCAAATGTGTTTTTTTTCCCCTGGCTATTGTGTAACTCAGTGTTTCTCAAACTTTTTCCTTAACCGAACACTTCGCACATTTTGAGAACACTTTGCATATTTTTTAGAGAGATTAATTTACTTGGTGGCCTTCTAGATAATTATTCCAGTAGTTCGTGGAACACCTTTTCTGGCCACGCGCAACACTGGGGCACTAGGGTTCCGCGGAACACAGTTTGGGAAACACTGGTGTAACTGTAAGTAGTGCAGTATGTACTTATCTCATCAAGTGTTTTTACGATTCACATTTTACCTTTGAACTTTGACCTGTTTCTCAAGCAGTGTAGACATTCTAGTCTTGATAGTGAAGTCGAGATTCGCTATATAGTTTAAACAACAAAATAAATACAATAAAGATAGAGGGGAAACAACTGATACAACAGTTTTGTGTGTCGTAAAGATTAGAAAGAACCAAGGGCCTGATTTCTTTATCAAATACCTAAAGCCCAAGCCAATAGTGACTTTCCTATTATGATAGATAATATTATAATATCATATTAAGGCTAGTCAGCGAGCTCAAAGATTGTTTTTATCTTCGTTTGTATTTAAGGAAACTTTTTGAATTCATTTATTAATGTCAGCAAATTCAAATACAAAATTTGGTTTCAATCAACACGCATAATGTCATAATTTTAACTCGGTTAGACGTTTTGTGGAGGAGGGGGGCATTGTGGTCATCTTGTAAAGCGCTTGGTTTCCAAACCGATAGGTCTCGGATTCAAGTCCTTGTGAAGACTGGAATTTGGAATTTTCCTGAGCCCACCCAACCCTAACGGGTACCTGACATTAGCTGGGGAAAATTAAAGGTCGTTGTACTGGCCACATGACACCCACGTTAACCGTGGGCCACAGAAACAGATAAACTTTACAAAGCATGTCTAATAGATTGCAAAGTCTGAAAATGGTAATTTTAAGAAGGTAAGTCGGTAGTTAGATAGATGGTTGGCTGGCTATTGAGGTGGGCAATGTGGTAGTTAAGACATGGAACTCAAAGACAACTAATTACTACTAATTGATTAACTAATTGGCTACTTTTTTTTATTGATTCGTGTATTGTCATCGATTATGAATACTAAATTCTAAATTACAACTCAATCCGAGATTGGGAAGTGGGAGAAAAGAATTTAACAAAACTTATTAAGGGGAATTAATCAGTATATACATCAACATCTCTCATTAAGTAGCACTTATTCCTCTTATTTCGACATCTAACAAAATAATCAATTACCACTAATTTATTAACTAATTGGATTGATTCATGTTTTGGTCAGGTACATTGAATATTTAACTGCGCTAAGTTTCAACTTGATCCGAGAACGTGAAATGGCAGAAAGAACAAATTCAAACTTTTTACCAGACAGACAGTCGGACAGACAGACAGAGTGAGTTGAAATAAACTTTGTTAAAAAAAATATAAAAAGCATTAAGAAAAATATGTTAGGCTTGTACTACACAGTACGATCTGTACAAGATATAAAGGTAAAGCGAGGCCCAATCCCAACACTCCGTTGGCCCCTATTCTAAGAAAATATCAATTCTTATATTGGCCTCACTGCCACACAACACACACGGCAAATAAAATGCCAGCAACTAGAAACTCTGATCGAAAGCCATATTAGGGACTAACATACAACTTACGAAATGACAGTAAAAAAATCTGTGTATTGTAATTTGTTACTGAAAGTTTTCTGTTGTATTGGTTTATAGATTCAGGGTATCACTTCTTGCACCACAAATCATGTCATAAAATCTACATTGCGTGCCTTGGTCCATATTTCAATTATGAGAGTGATTACAGAGCAGTAGGTTTAGTACTTTAGACCATATACACAGATAGCAGTTTCACATTTACTTTGATTAAATACAGTGATTTGATCATATCGAGGTCACGTCTGCTTAGCTACTGTTCGTCTCATCATTAAACAGTCAAGGTAAGGCTTGATACCGTAACCTTATACCTAAAGCAACGTAACGTAACGCGGTAATACTATTCATAGGCGTAAAAAAAAAAAGAAACACCTAAGAATAGATAGTTTTTAAAATTGCTTTATCAGCATTAAACTCTTAAGTGTGTGATGTCTATGTGTGTGCACTCGTATGTATAGAAATGTGTGTATAGTCGCATAGACCTATATGTTTATGCGTTTACACTACAGGAGCTTTACTAGCAAACAAAAAAAGGGGGGGGGGCACTTTCAATTCTTTCGGCTGAAACAGAACACTACGAAAATGCCTAATCCCATGAGATCGTGTGAAATGAGGGTGTCGGCTACAAACATCAATTTGAACCCACCGTATCTGTACGTAAATACACTTCTGGATCAAGAGCCTATATTTTGGCCCAACACTTCAACCCCCGAGCCTAATCCGGCGTGAAGCTACCTGTCCCCTCGAAACGACTGCTTGGTTGCATAAACTCAACGTTTCTTTACGGTGATGCGTCGAGTGACTGTCCTGTTCATGCTGTATATGTCTGCCCCCCCCTCCTCTATGTAAAAAAAAATAATAATGGGGCAGCACTGGCACATATAAAAGTTGGGCGGCTCAAACAGTTGGTGAAAAAAAAACGAGAATGGATATCTGGGTCAATGTCACCAGCAACTAGCCTCGTTTTCAATTAGTGCAAGAAGTGCAAACGTGAACATTTTCATTTGGGCCTCTAGTAGTACTATTGATACTAAGCCTAAATTAGACTCTCTAGTTGTGCTTTGTAATTTGGGCCTAAATTAGACCCTCTAGATTCAAATCAATTTTTTAAAACTAACCGATTAGACAATTAATTACTGGTAATTCATTGTTTCGTTTAATAGCAACAAGGGGAACTAATACTTCAGTTTATTTGGCTAAAATTGTTGGGTTCAGTCCCCTTTAAAATTGTTACTGCTGTTTCTCACTCACGTATTCTCGGATCAAGTTGATGCTTAACAACTTTTTATTGTACTTGACAAAATATTAATGAACATTAATCAATAAACAAACATACTCAATTAGTTAATTAATTCCTGGTAATTAATATTTAGTTTGAAATCGAATAAGGAAAATAACGTGAACATTATTGGTAGAAATAGTTTAATAGGTTTAAGGACGGAGTTCTTCCCCTTTATATAAGCTTTGTTGTTGTTTTTTTAAAAGGATTATTTTATATTTAGCTTGTTTAAGATTTTTTACTTTGAAGCATGAAAAAAAAAAAAGAGGAAGCGCTAGGGAGAAATATGGAGATGCTATTATGAAACCTAAAGAAACGTAACAAGTAGATAATTAAAAGAGAAAGTTTGTGGGAAATTTTCAAATCCATTCACAAAAAAAAGTCAAGGACGCTATATTAAAATGTCACTGTTAAATATTGCGAACTAAATGGGAATTATAATTCTGGGCTTATTTAATTCTGCATTACTTAAATGCTTCGCGACTGAAGGAAGCCATAGATTACTGAACTGTGCACACACAAAAATTATTACGTGCTTTTAAAAATAATCTTAGTCATAGACTTATATATTATATCTAGACATTAAATCGGAAACAAAATTTTTATCCGCGATTAATCAATTCACAGACCTATATATATATAGTGTCACGATCATCAATGGTGTTGATGTCACAATCTAAGATGGTGCTACTATCACAATCAGACTTGAACTATGTTGCACCATCAATGATCGTGATTGCCGAGGATCTTGAAATGATCTTTCGATAAGATGATCGTATAGAAGTAGACAGATCTATGTTGATGATACGATCATACAGAATGTTGCCAATTGATAAGAGGATCATCTAGGTCTAGGAGTTACAACTTGACAAATATGATCTAAGTACGATCAAAATTCAATGAAGAAACTTCTCTTCGTTCAAAAACAATTACTTTAATTAATAACTTGAAAACACTATACACAAAATAGTTACAATGCTTAAATGTACTTGAATAACTGATCTATTCAATAATATATCTGAGTCTTCATACGAATAAAATATATATTCTTAACTACATACAAGTTAGATCTTAACCCTACAAATATTTACAACCGACTGAGGCTAATTTGCATCTTCCCCGGATTTCAGCTTGTAATCACGTGATCAACAACTTCATGGGCGTAGCCAGGGGGGGGTTCTTGGGGTTCAAACCCCCCCCCCCCCGAAATGAAATCCCCCCCTTGGGGGGGGGGGAGTCGGAATTTAGTGTCTGATTTTTTGCTTTGATTTTGTTTATTTTAGGTGAGATTTTAATACTAAACCATCACTTGCCCTAGCACAACCAAAGGGGTTTTGAGTTTAAAACCCCCTACCAGGGGGGTTCGAGTTTAAAAACCCCTACCAGGGGGGTTCGAGTTTAAAACGCCTACCAGAGCGGTTCGAGTTTAAAAACCACTACTAGGGGTTTTGAGTTTAAAACCCCCTACCAGGGGTTTTGAGTTTTAAACCCCCTACCTGGGGTTTTTGCAGTTAACTCCCCCTCTTCTATAAAACAAAACAAAAAAAAATGCAAACGAAAATCCCCTAATTCCAAGAGCACAGTTAAGGAAGATTTTGATTTTAAAACCCCGTCTAAAATTTACGATAAACCCCTTCTTTAATATAAAAAAAAGCTAATTACGCACTCAAAATGTTATGAGCGTAGCTAAATGGGTTTTGACTCAGTTTTGAGTTTAAATCCCACTTCAGTGGGGTTTGAAGGTAAAAAATACCTCTTTTTAATAATAAAAAAAAAGCAAATTATACACTAAAAATGATATGAGTGTAGTCTATGGGGTTTTGAGTTTAAACTCCCCTCTAGTGGAGTTTGAAGCTAAAAAGTACCTCTTCAATTTAAATAAAAGAAAATTACTCACTCTAAAATTTATGAGCGTAGTCAAAGGGGTTTTGAGTTTAAACCCCCATTCAGAGGGGTTTGGTGCTAAAAATACATCTTCAATATAAAAAAAAAGCAAATTACACACTAAAATTATTTGAGCGTAGCCAAGCCAATCGGGGGTTTTGAGTTTCTTTTACAGATGGCTTTTTTTTTAAAGTTTATAACCCCTCCAGATGGTTTTGAGTTTAAGATCCCCCTACAGAGCATTTTGAGGTGGAAAACCCCTAACAGAAGATTTTGAAGATAAAACTTCTCTTTTCGATATAAAATCTAAAGCAAACTACAGTTACTTAATTCCAAGAGCGTATTCAAGAGAGGTTACACATTTTTACTAGTGGCAGGGCTCCATTAATAAATAATAAACTGCAGTGAATAGTCATCTACTGAAATCGAAAAACACTAAATATAGCTCAACAAAGATGGCTAAGACAGATTTCAGGAGTCAGTTATAGAGATCGGATCTAAATCAAGGAAATCCTATGCCGAACGGGGAGTCGACCCCTTAGTAAGATTGTTTGAGAACGACGCATGAGGTTTGCGGGACATGTTCTCCGAAAAAATGAATTACGCATAAGAAGAGTTGCAATAATATCCTAGTACAACTTGACGCCACTCATTCATGGAGGTCCTCATGGTAGGTGGGAAGAGGCTTCAGACATTACCAGTGACAGATTTTTATGGAAACTGCTTGACGTCAAATGCTCCGAACGGCGTGGGAGGGTCTAAGTCAGTAAGAATAGCACATTAGGTTTTTGAAATGAAACTTTTTAATAGCATTAAAATGGACTGTAGATACCTCAGAATATGCATTTTGTTGGCTTTCAATACCAGAAATAGTGCTTGGCGGCGGGGCTTTGCCCCGCGCTGGGGAGCTCCTGGCGCTCCCCCAGACCCCCTTGCTAGTAATGGCGGGGAGTCCACAATTTTATGGAAACAGCTTGATGGCAAATGCGCCGAACGACGAGCGAGGGTCTAAGTCAGTAAGAATAGCACATTAGGTTTTTGAAATAGAACTTTTTAATAGCAGGAAAATGCACTGTAGATACCTCAGAATATGCATTTTGTTGGTTTTCAATATCAGAAATAGTGCTTGGAGGCGGGGCTTCGCTCCTGGCGCTCCCCCAGACGCTCCCCCAGATCCCTTTGCTAGTAATGTCGGGCAATCTACAATTTTTTCACTAACTCATGGAAGAACCTATTCTAGGGCACAATAAACGTCTTCCGAAAGAATGAAGGGTCAGAATGTAATAAAGATTATGTACACACACACACACACATAAATACATATAATTTTTTTCCCGTGGGGGGGGTCGGGGGGGGGGGAAATTCACCCCCCAAAACCCCCCCCGAAAAAAAATCCTGGCTACGCCCATGAACAACTTACCCCTCCCAGACCAACCAATCATTGCAGTCTAATGTACAACAATTAACTTTCAGAACCAATGGAGTTCATTTAATCACATGCTTGATTTTTTTCCCAGCTATTTCAAGCTGTGTCGGCCAACAACTCAAAACTGTTACCATATATGGTCATAGTGTACGTGACATATAGATAGATTTTTATGTACGTAACTCTTTTTCAAGCTGTAAGGGAAGTCATGGTAAAGTAATGATCTTTAGTTTTCAAAGTTTAGAAATAATGCAAAATCATTCCTCGGATTCTCTAGAATAGGTTATTAAGCACAGTACTAGATATACTCACGCAACTAAATGAAACAAAGCCATTTCCTGTTAGCTTCCATTAAGATAATGTTTCACAGACAGGATAAGGGGCAAAGGGAACAACTGGCTCCTAAACCAGTAAGCTACGGGCAGGAGGGACTCATTAGCCTTGGTTGGCTACCCATCCAGGAGAAGGAAAACTCTGAATCCAAACCTCCGCTGCCCAGCGGCTATACCCAAACACGGGAAAGGCTTCGGGAGACAACCCTGAGGAAAAATCAGGAGCTGGTGACCTTTAGGCAGATTGTGGCACACCGTGCTACAGCCTGGCAGATCCTGCGGCGCTACTGACCCCAAACTGTATTGGATATTCCGTTCCTTTAATCACATCAGCTGCGCGGAGAGGGGGAAACGGCTGTGTGGGCGACATCGTTCCGAC
This sequence comes from Biomphalaria glabrata, assembly GCF_947242115.1. NCBI lineage: Eukaryota > Metazoa > Mollusca > Gastropoda > Planorbidae > Biomphalaria > Biomphalaria glabrata. The sequence continues at coordinate 27,148,937 of NC_074725.1, read as the reverse complement.
CATAAACAATGCTCAGGCTTTCATCTCACTTGAGATGAACCATGGTCGTTCTACGACTGAAGGAGGCCAATGAATATTTAAAAAATCCTAGATCAAAGTAATTTATGTAGATTTTAATCATCTTATGTGCTTTTAAATAGATTGATTACCTAGATCTTTCTAGATTATGTATCTAAAAATTCAAAATTATAATTATGAGACGAGAGTTCAATTACTAGGTCTAGATGTAAAAATTAAATTATTTGTTACATAGGTTAGGGTTGAAAAAAAAACATTTTACTTTTTATAACTACTTTACAAAACAACGCCTTTTTTCAACTTTTTAAAAAAATTTCACATTTTTTGTAGTGTTAAAAGATCTCCATGTCCCGTCTAGAAATAATATATATAAGTCTATGATCTAATTGTTTCCCAAACTTTTTTCCTTATCCGAAAACTTCGCACATTCTGAGTATTTAGCGGAACAATTAGTTTTTTTTTAAAGAGAGATTAAGTCACGTTAACGATTCCAGTAGTTGGTGGAACACCTATTCAGACCTTGCGGAACACTAGCGTTCCTCGAAACACAGTGTGGGAAAGACTTAGATTATCATTACATCCATATTTTGTGCAAAGTTTATTTATGATCTCTACCCATCTCCTCCACATTTCTCCTCTTACGTTTAAAAGCTAATACATACAAGAAATTGTAAACTTAGGACCTATAATTATTTCCCCCCCCTCCCCCTCAAAGTTGCTTTAAACCAGTGGTTTCCAAACTGAGTCCTCAACGGAACACTTAGCCCATTTTGAGCTGAAAACTTTATTTTTTAGAGAGATTAATCCACGTGGTGGCCTACTAGTCAATTATTCCCAGCAGTTTTTGGAACATCCATTCAGGTCTAGCAGAACACAAGTTTGGGAAACACTGTTTAAAAACTATTGTGGTTATTATCGTGTTGATCTATTATTATAATTCCTCCCCTTTTTTTTTTTTTACTCAGAAGCCATTCTGTTGGACAGGAAGGTTACCATGGCTACACAGTCAGCTGACGTGATCATAGTCGGTGCAGGTCTTAGTGGTAGGTAACCTTTTCATGTTTTGTTATTTATTTATTATTATTAATGAGAAATGCAGTGTTTCGTGTGGGTACACAGCCCTAGCTGCGACTTACATATTTTGCATCAACCACCGAACATAACCATTGTTCACCGGTGGTCAATTTAGATTCTCTTTTTGCCGTCTGCGTCTTCTCAGAAGTGGATTTTCTTTTGGTCTCGCATGTGTATCCCGCGGCCTTTGTAAATGACCTTTAGCTGTCTCGTTTCGAAGCCGCCTTCAAGGCTGTTACCAGGTGATCTCTTCTATTTCAGTGTTAGCTCCAAAGCTGGTCTTTAAAGCGTTTCCGTGGAGCACATCTGTTACACCGACCACTTTTCAGCTCACCAAAAAAAAAGATTGCCTTTGGCTTATATTTTTGCCCTGCCCAGAAGTCCTTCTATACTGTCCATAACGGCATTATGATGAACATCGCTATTTGTAGTGCGGTCTTGCCATGGGCGTAGCCAGGATTCTTTTTCGGGTGGGGGGGTTTGGGGGATGATTTTTTCTCCCCCCCCCCCGCCATATATATGTGCATATGTGTGTGTGTGTTAACAATTAATCTTTATTACATTCTTTCGGCAGACGTTTATTGTACTCTAGAATAGGTTCTTCCTGGAATTAGTGAAAAAATTGTAGACTACCGGCCCCTGGAGCTCTGCGAGCTCCCCAGCGCGGGGCAAAGCCCCGCCGCCAAACACTATTTCCGGTATTAAAAGCCAACAAAATACATATTCTGAGGTATCTACAGTGCATTATCCTGCTATTAAAAGTTTTATTTCAAAAACCTAATGGGCTATTCTTACTGACATAGATCCTACCGCACCGATCAGCGCATTTGGCGGAAATCTGATTCCACATAATTCTGTCACTGGCAATGTCTGAAGCCTCTTCCCATCTGCTCTGAGGTCCTCCATGAAAGTGTGGCATGAATTTGTACTAGAATGTCCCTGTTTGCGCTTTCCTCGTAATTATGTGTAGGCTAATTCATTTTGTCGGAGAACATCTCCCATGAATCTTTTTTCTACGCTCTGTCACAACCTTACTAAGTGGTCGACTCCCATTTCGGCATAGGATTTCCTTGATTGAGACCCGATCTCTATAACTGACTCCTAAAATCCGTCTAAGCCATCTTTGTTGAGTCACATTTAGTCTTTTCAATTTCGGCAGATGACTATTCACTGCACTTTATTATTGGAGCCCCGCCACTGGTAGAAATGTGTAACCTCTCTTGATTAGCGCTCTTGAAATTAGATGACTGTAGTTTTGTTTTAGATTTTATATCGAAAAGGGATGTTTTATCGTCAAAATCATCTGTTGGAGGGTTTTAAACTAAAAAATCTCTGTAGTTTTTTTTTTTCAAAGTAAAAAAAAAACCCTTAGCTACGCTCATAGAAATTGGCAAATTTAGTTTGCTTTAGAATAATATTGAAGAGAGAAGTTTTCAGCCTCAAAACTCTCTGTAAGAGGGATTTAAAACTCAAAACCATCTGGAGAGGTTTTAAACTTTAAAAAAAAAAAGCCCTATGGAGTAGAGGGGTTCAAACTCAAAACCCCTTTCGGCTTGACTTCGCTCATAGAATTTTAATGTGTAAATTCCTTTTTTGAAGAGGTATTTTTTAGCTTCAGCCCCCGCAGAAGGGGGGTAAAGTCAAAACCCCCTTTGACTACGCTCATATAATTTTGAGTGTGTAATTTGCTATTTTTATTTTTAAGAGGTATAAAGGTATTTTTCTTAGCTTCAACCCCGCTTAAGGGGGGGGGGGGGATTTAAACTCAAAACCCCCTTGGCTGCGCTGGGGCAAGTGATGGTTAAGTATTAAAATCTCTCCTAAAATAAAGAAAATCAGCAAAAAAAAACAGTCACTAAATTCCGACTCCCCCCCCGGGGGGATTTCATTTCGGGTGGGTTTAAACCCCCAACCCACCCCACCCCTGGCTACGCCCATGGGTCTTGCCACTGTATGTCCATGGTGGAGGCATGGAGCGCAAACATCTTTAGTGAAAGCGTTCAAGAAGTCTTAGTTGCTTTATGTAATGTACTCTTGTCTCAGATCAATATATAGAAGGGTAGAGAGAACCATTACTTGCTAGACATTGCTTTTTGTATAGTTAGGCGTAATTCCAATATATAATTATGAAACTAAACACCGTAACGCAAAGTCGTTATAAATCAATCTGAAAAAGGGTGCAATAATATTAATTATAATAATATTAAATATAGTTATACAGGTCATAATCATTTTTTTTCTATTTTGATCTCCCCTTGTTTCTCAAACCGGAACTTAACATTCTGTAACATGTATACATAATTTTTTGTCACACATGTTTCTCTTAACCTTTGGCTTCCACCAAACCAAAGTGACTGAGTTCGAATCTCGGTTAAGACTAAAAATTTGAAATTCGGATTTTTTCATGGCGCCCCCTGAGTTCACACAACTCTTATGGGAACCTGGGGAAAGTAAAGGTTGTGCTGGCCACACGACACCCTTGCTAACTCGCTATAGAATCTTCTGCCTTGTAGATCACAAGGTCTTAAAGTGGTACTTTACTTACTTGGCTTTGTCTTCAGGTCTGATAGCAGCCAGGGAGTTGCAGAGACAAGGCGTGGATGTCTTAGTACTGGAGGCCAGAGACCGAGTGGGAGGACGTATGTATACAATCAAGGTATGAGACAGGTCATACTGTAGTATTCGAGGATCTAGTTTAATATGTGCCATCTTTTAATGGTGTTGATGAAGACATGTTATCTAAACATAAAACTTGAGACACATCTCTAGATTTGTGAAAGTAATTTTTACAAAGCTCAATTCACTCTGTCTGGTACAATATTTTTTTCCAAGTGTTTCCACCACTTCCTATTCAATCAAGTTGAAACTTTGATTAATACTAATTGGCAATTTTTTTTATTGATTTAGTGTTGTCATGGACATTGAAAAATAGTTTAAAGTTTCAGCTTGAACGGAGAATGTCTTGTATTCTGGTGATCATATTAAAATATGTTCATAGATAAATAGATAGATAGATAGATAGATAGATAGATAGATAGATAGATAGATAGATAGATAGATAGGTAGATAGATAGATAGATAGATAGATAGATAGATAGATAGATAGATAGATAGATAGATAGATAGATAGATAGATAGATAGATAGATAGATAGATAGATAGATAGATAGGTAGGTAGGTAGGTAGGTAGGTAGGTATGTAGGTATTTAGGTAGGTGGGTAGACAGATAGACAGATAGACAGATAGACAGACAGATAGATAGATAGATAGATAGATAGATAGATAGATAGATAGATAGATAGATAGATAGATAGATAGATAGATAGATAGATAGATAGATAGATAGATAAAAAAAAGATTTATACGAACATATTTTATAGAGAGATTGAATGATTGATTTAAAGAAAGAGAGAGAGAGAGGGAGGGAGAGGTATGCAATTATATTGCGATCTTACTTATACATGTATCGTCAACCCACAGAACAAAAAGTCCCCGTATGTTGACCTCGGAGCAGCTTATATTGGAGCCACTCAGAAGCGGGTTTGGAAATTGATCAAAGAGTTTGACCTTAAAGCTTTCCCAACCAATGAGAAAGAAGATCTCATCTACTATGAACAGGTGAGAGCGAGTCATTTCCAACATCCTTTATGACCATGAACAGTTGTTAATACTATACCTGCAATCAAAGGTACCTTGACTCCATATTGGGTATGCAAAACTACCTAAAAATGTTGTACATAATTAAACTTGACGTTAAGAATAATACTCCATTTTCATAATCTGAACAATTCCATAATAAATTGCTAATACTTATTACAAAAAACTTTTGTAGAAATAGATACGTCCTTCTGTTCTCAAGACTAAATTACAACTACATCAAAGTACGTCTTTTCTCTCTATCGCGCTAGTGCTATCTCACTGATAGCTTTCAGCACGATTTTGTTAGATGACTTAAAAGTCATAACGTGTCACATAGAAGCCCGTAATATATTGTACCGGGTGCCCCGATTGGCTGGATAGTTGGGGCATCTTTTCATTAATATATTCATGTTCTTAAAAACGGTGTGCATATATCTCACTACTAATGTTTTCTCTTTTGACTTAACTCAGGGGCGAGTCAAACGGTTCCGTACGATCTTTCCCCCTGTAGGAGGACTCCTGTCTTGGCTTGATATGAACAACATGCTGAGGAAGTTTGACAAAATGGGAGCTGAGGTAAGTTCATGTTTGTTGTTGTTATTTGTTTTTTTTTTGGTAATTAATCAAATTAAAATTTTAACGAATAATGTAAAGGACACTTTCTTTTTAAATGACAGTACGGACAGGTCATCCTACTGACTAAATGTTTTTACACAGTATGTACTTCAGCCAGGGCCGGTCTTAGGCCACTGCAGCCTATGCGATCGCAGTGGGCCCCGCGCTTTCATGGGCCCCGCGCTAATTCTAGGTGTAATTATTAAATTACAGAATATATACGAAAAAATTCATGGAAATCTTCTAAATTTATTAAAAGCTCCTGAAAACTCATAAAAATCTCCTGAAAAATAGTCAAAATTGACATTTATGGGTGCCACTCTTTGCGGAAAACGCCAATCCTATCGCGCGATAAAAGAAAAAAAGGCATTGTCAACTTTTATGTAATAAAATGTAATAATCGGGCGAATTTTCAGCTTAATCGCAAGTTACAATTCTTTATTTACTTTTGTAGTCACTGTCATATAAATATGCCATAGGTTGCAAGGTTCGTAAAGTAAAGTTAATTTGATCGCAATTTTGTTCTTAGGAAAGAATGAATAAAATTAAAAGTCGAATTTGTTTTTCTCATACAAAATCTTAATTTTCACAAATTACCCTTATAACCACCCAAACTAGGCCCCGCGCAATCAGTTTCGCATAGTTAAATGTGAACCTGGCCTAACTAATGTCATATAATGAATATCTAATTGATCTAAATGTTTTGTAAAGGGTCAAACTATTATTCAAATCCCCAAGAATATGATGTTCCCGTGAAAAAGAATTCCTTAGTTAAGTGTTCTATTGTAATCGCAGCGGTTCTCAACCTTTTTAGCTCCGCGACCCCCTAATAGAATTTTTCACTAAGAGGCGACCCCCAACCATTTTTGTCTTGTCATAGGTCTAGGTAAATGTGGAGGCGCGGTGGCTGAGTGGTAAAGCGGGAGTCCCGGGTTCGTATCCTGGTGAAAACTGGGTTTTTCAATTTCGGGATCTTTGGGCGCCTTTAAATCCATCCAGCTCTAATGGGTACCTGGTATTAGTTGGGGAAAAGTAAAGTAATGCGGTTGATCGTTGTGCTGGCCACATAACACCCTCGTAAAACCGTAGGCCTCAGAAACAGATTACTTTACATCCTCTGCCCTATAGACCACAAGGTCTGAAAGGGGAACTTTACCTTCACTAGGTAAATGTGATTTAGCGAATGTTATAAAATGGTTATCAACATGTATAGAACTAATAACCATGATGTTTATTTAATTGTTATTTAATTGTTAGAAACGTGTCCTATTTATTTAGTGTAAAATAAATTACTGCTTCAATTTTCTTTAAACAAGCAGATTTTTATGATTTTTATTTATTTACTTTTCATTGCGTACTTATAATTCGTTACATAAATATTTTACAATTTAAAAAGTATTACTAATCCTGGAACACGTGGCGACAGTATTTTCAAACACGCCAAAGTTAGTGCCAAGGTTGAGCTTGTTTTTATTTCACTAGATTAGGAATTCACATCGAGTTTATTTCTGTATTAAAACTTGATAACTGACAGGCAGAAAAAACATGTTTCACAAAGATACAGTGTTGGAAATGGAAGAGGAAGTCTCGAAAAAATCTTCTATAGAACAGAATGACTGCAAACACTTCACCCAGAATTGTGTAACTAACATTGAAGAGAAATATTGAGATGCATTGCTATTTGCATTGCTAACATATATCGAGGAATCAATCCTACAATGAGATACAATGGATTCTAATGGTGACTTATTCTGTACCAAACATTGACATCCAGACAGACATCCAAGCATAATTAGAGCACCATCTGTGCAGAAACCACAGATATTTTTCCAAGAGGTCTTTTACTTTTTCAAATTTAACCAACTTTGTCTATTGAGGTCGTTTATAGATGTTTGCATAGAAACCAATCTTTAAAATCGCCACTATGTATATATCGTAAGTAAACCGGAACTAGTAATTTTGAACAGTTGACAACGCCTGTGGATTCATAAAGCTGGATGCTAAATAGTGTCAAAGAATCAGACATCATTTCCTTAATATCAGAAGACATGTCAACTAATCTCTTGTGAATAGACTAATTAGATTGGAAATTTCACTAAATTCATTAATCAATTTTGCTCCAATCATAACGAGCAATGTCTTTGGCCGCTGACAATAACTCCTTGGTAATGGTGTGAGGTTTCAGAACTCTGGCGATTCTGAGAGCCACCAAAATAAGAAGCTTCATAGGCTGATATGTTTTTATTATGGTACTTTCCATCTGCGTCAAGTCTGAGTTTCATCAGGATTGAAAACTAAACTACAGGGTGTCGTTATCGGCAAAGCTCGGACTTATGTTCGACCTCAATACATAGGCAGACGGAACTTCATTACTAATGTTGCATCGGGGTATCTGAATTACTGCTTAAAATATTCAAGTAAAACTATACCTCAAAATAATCATCATTCTCTTTTCTTTTATTAACTTTCTTGTGCTCAAAGTGCACACGTCACAGGGGATCATGAATTTATTTCTATTGACTATAATACAATGGCATGATTGGATCTTCACCAAAGAAATGTTTGATCCTGTAATGATGTTTCGACACATTGATGGACAGTAAATTAAATTTTGGACAAATTTATTCTGCAACAACGAAGATATGGTCTGCAGCATCTAGTTTTGAATAACCATTAGATAAAAAAAAAAGAAAAACCAATTTAAAAAAACATGTATTCTTTCAAACAATATAATACATTTTTATCCTCTGGCAGTATGTCCTTGTATTTGTCACCCACACTTTTTATTTATTTGTTTTTTTTTCATTTAAGATTGAAATCAACGATCTTTTCATAATTTGCTTGGTAATAATTTAATTTGAGTAATGTCCCTTGCCATTACCACCACTAAGGTCAGTCTACATCCACTATTGTACAAATATGCTGGTTACAACACATTAGAAACAAAACAAAAATTCCAATTAAAAAATTGCCCCCCTTCCCCCTATTTCCTATGGTCTTAGGCGACCCCCGGCAAATGGCCATTCGACCCCCAAAGGAGTCGCGACCCATAGGTTAAAGTATCATACCTAATGGTGTAGTTCTCGCGATAATATGAAAAACTACTTATTAATCGGTTTAACTTATGTCCAACTTATATGTATACTAAATTGATTTTTTCTCTTTAAAAAAAGTAAACATTTTTTGTGTGTAAATCTAGAAGTTAGTATGACAGAACTTACATAATTTAGCAATACCATTGTAAAAAATTTTTTTTTCATAAATGCGTTACAAATATGGCTATATGTGTCTGTCCTTACTAAGGAGCCTCCAGCGTTTGTTACTATTAATAGTGAATAGTTCTAAAAGTGGTGTACTTCATGAAAAAAACTACTTGCATAAATGATTTTAAAAATTAGATTTTTCGCTTTTAGAAAAGAAAAAAGGTAGCCATTGCATCAGAACTTACATGGTCTTAGACATTATGATGAATTTCCACTATCTTTTCTAGTAAACTAGATCTTAACGGGACGGACAGACATTCCGCAAAAACATAAAACGTCTTTTCCCCTTTCGTGGCCGCTAATAACTAAAATCTGGTGGTTAATATAGTATCCAAGGTGAAGGCAGAATGATTTTAAGCGAAAGGTATTTATTGCGGTAAAAACTAATGTGACTCGCTGAGCCTTATCACTATAATAAATAGGACATTTTAAGACTTTCAATGTTGTTGCATAATTTCAGCGTTAAAAAATATTTTTTTTTATATAAATAATAAGAAGACTTGTTGGATGTAATAGCTTATAATAAGGCTTGTCTTCGAGTCCAAAGATTAGTGAGTACTTCCTGTGAGTGCGCAGCCACATCTGTGACCTACATATTTCGCCACACCAGGGCAAGCATAACCATTGTTCGCAGGTGATCGATTTAGATTTTGTAATAGCTTATATAGTCGAGTGGCCGAGTCATTAGGATGTATGGTTGATTTGTAGGTAACGTCCGACTGAACGTTCGTTAAATATTTATAAATTATATTTATTTTGATTATGACCATCACGCAGGGGAAAAGAATCTTGTTAAGGAGCCTGTGTTGGAATAGGAAGTATTAGAATTATCTTATATATACTACGGCCATTTCGCGAACTGGCCATTATAATTTCACATTGACTGGCCAATACGCAAAACTACCGGCCGTTTTGCGATTTGGCAACCAGGTCGAAGTACAGTAAATGTATTTGATTTGCTATCCAGTCTTGATCAACTCATTCGTGTTGGCCTACGCTTTGTGTTCTGTTTGGACTAGGTCACTAGTGGATTGAAGTTAGCTGTTACCTCTACGTTCTCTGTCTACACGGGACACAGGGTCTCAAATCTTGTACAGTAACATAAAGTAAAGTAAAGTTCCCCGTTCAGACCCTGCGGTCTGTAGGGCAGATGATGTAAAGGTCATTTGTTTCTGTGGCCTACGGTTAACGAGTGTGTCATGTGGCCATCACAACGACCAACCGCTTTAGTCAAGCGCTTTACCGCTCAGCCGCCGCGCCGTACAGTAACATGACTGACATAAAATACTATAGCTGACATAATTCACTGAGAAAATGCAGGCGATCCAATATAATCAAACAATGACTAAGCACTCTAAATAATCCACAAGGAGCAACGACTAATGACTAGTGACTGTCAACGATGAACAACAGACTAACTCCTTGTATCATATATCGATCTTTCTGGTATATTTCCGTACCTGGTAGGGAATTCTATCAGCTTCCCATAATTCGATCTTGACCTTACATTATGTTTATGCAAATCAAGATGATCTAAAGGTTCTGCTTTATTTTCCCACGCACACGCAGTGTGACCTAATAATACCTGACTGCTGACGTACTACTGGTCAGTCGTTACTGTATGCTGTCAAGCGTGACATTATACACACACACATGCAACAGTGGTAATTAAAGTCTTCATTTTATGTCCACAACAGATTCCGCTTGACGCACCTTGGAAGGCTCCGCACGCGAAAGACTGGGATCGAATCACAGTTCAACAATTTATAAACAAAAATGCTTGGACCAGGTAAATACGTTATGGCTAGTTGGACTATAACATACTCTAAAAGTCGTATATAGCACTGTCAGTGCTGGATTTAAAAAAAAATATATATAATTTTTAAGAGCCCTGCCCACGAGAGAGAGAAAGAGAGGCCCTGTGCATCCTCAAAGCCTCACAACCTTAAATCCGGCCTTAAGCAGTAAGCACGTTTGTAGGCAATTGAATGTTTATAGTAATCGTTTTATTAAAATACATTCTTTTTCCTTCTTTTTACTCTTTTTTCCTTTTTTTTTACTTTTAGAAAAAGAGAAAAAAAATCTAAATTTATCAATTTATTTTCTAGAATTTGAATTTAATATAAATTATTTTCGCTGTTCTTTTTGGATAGAAATAAGCTTTTTTTTTTTGGTCATAACTTATTATGCGATTTAAAACAATATTGGAGATTTTCATCCATAGCGGAAAAACTATATTCACCTTTTTGGTACATCCGGTGTATTGAACAAAATAATTAATTACCTTAAATTAATTCAATAATTGGGTGTTGTTTTTTTATGTAATCATGTTTTTTATAGGTACAATAAATAACTGTGGAAAGTTTAAGCTTGTTCCGAGAATGGGTGTGGAAGAATTTACATGTACAATTATTGAAAATGACGATACCTTTAACACAGACCTTTATATAGTACGTCTAGACTGGACATGGACATCTTTTAACACTACAAAAAAATGTGAAAATTTTCCAAAAAACTGAAACAAGGCGTTCTTTTGAAAAGTAGTTATAAGAAATAAAGTTGCTTTTTTTCAACCCTAACCTATGTAACATATAATTTAATTGTATGTTTAGATCTATATCTAGTAATTGAACAACGAAAATAAGAGTAGGCCTACTCTCGTCTCATAATTATTATTTTGCAATTTTAGATACATAATCTAGAAAGATCTAAGTAATCAATCTATCTAAATGTACATGATTACAATCAACATACTTAAATTATTTCGATCTAGGATTTTCGAAAATTTTTCTAAATGGAAACTACCAGGAAATGGCTTTATTTCATATTCTTCGTGGATATATAGTTCTGTGATTAATAGCCCATTCAAAATAAAATCCCAGAAAAGGATATTGCATTATTTCTAAACCTTGGAAACTGAAGATTTAAGACCGGAAAGATCGATTTTCCTACATTTCAATATATATATATATAGGTCTGTGAATAGATCAATCGCGGATAAGAATTTTGTTTCTGTTTTCCAGTCTAGATATAATATATATAGGGCTGTGACCCTTAATATGACCCAAATCCCTGAATACTGAAGAGTTAATTCCCTTGTCGGTATAAAAAAATAGTTACCTGTAATTATTTCACTAATTGGTTAATTTTGTAAAATTGATTCATATATTGTCTTTGCCAATGAATAATTGCGCAAAGTTTCAACTTGATCCGAGAATGAGAAATAACGTGTTCAGACTTTTTATCAGACAGACAGGCAGACAGACAGACAGGCGGACAAACAGAGTGAGTTGATATAAGATTTGTAAATAATGTGGGTGTTTCACGTTTATCTTCACAGAGCTGGCAGATATATCATCTCAGACTCGGTCAGGTTAAATAACACAATAGGCCCCCACGAGGTGTCGCTGCTGTACATCTTATGGCACTACAGAACCGTCGGGGGAATACATTTAATCAATGCTACAGAAGGCGGCGCTCAAGTAGGTTCTTTTTTAACATCCTTTAATAAATGCATTCGATTGAACTATATAAATATATGGAGTGAGATTTTTAAACAACACTGGTTTTATTAGGGGCATAGTGGCTGAGTGGTTAAGGGCTTGGCTTCCAAACCTTGGGTCCTGGGTTCGAATCTCGATGAAGATTGGGATTTTTAATTTCGGATTTTTAAGGGTGCCCTTAGGCGGCATTTCAACTCTAGTTGGTACTTGACTTTTGTTGGGAAAAGTAAAGGCGGTTGGTCGTTGTGCTGGCTACATGACATCCAGCTCGTTAACCGTTGGCCAAAGAAGTATCATCAGACCTAGAGAGTGCAAGGTTTGAGTAGTACATTATTAGTGATATCCATTTTTATTACTGTTTTAAGCTGGAAGAGCACTAAAAATGCATTTAATTCAAAATTGGTCTGTCATATTGCGATTATTACATTGGAATTTGGTGGTGAATTCATTTTTATATGTTTAGAAATTACATTCGATGACCCAAACTCAAGTGCATGCCGGGAATTTTGTTTATGGAAAGAAAAAAAAAACAAGGAGTTCCTCTTAATGATAAAATTTTAAAAAAGTGAAATTATTTGTCCTTAAATAATAAAAATAATTCTCCGTAGTAGGAGGCGCGGTGGTTGAGTGATAAGCGCTTGGATTCCGAACAAGAGGTCTTGGGTTTGAATACTGATGAAGACTGGGTGCCTGACATTAGTTGGGGAAAAGTAAAGGTTATTGGCCGTTGTGCTGGCCACATGATATCCTTGTTAATTGTGGTCACAGAAACAGATGACCTTTATATTATCAGCTCTTTAGAACTAAAGGTCTGAAAGGGGTATTTTACTTTCAACCAAATTTTAAGACACTATTCCGCCAATTTCCAATTTTTTAGACACTTTTTCCCCAATGTCAAATTTATAGAAACTATTTCCGACAATGTCCACTTTCGGAGATACTATTTCGACAATGTTCACTTTTGGAGGCACTATTTCGACAATGTCCACTTTTGGAGACACTATTTCGACAATGTCAACTTTTGGAGACACTATTTCGATAATGTCCACTTTTGGAGACACTATTCCGTGAATGAATAATGTCCACTTTTTAGACACGATTCCAACAATGACCACCTTTTTAGACACTATTCCGTCAATGTTCACCTTTTGAGACACTGTTCTATTAATGCCCACCTTATAAGACACTATTCCGCCAATGTCCACTTTTTGAGACACTTCGTGAATTTTGTGTCCTTTTCTTTTCATTCCATGCTTCTAAATATTAACTCTGGATGTCAAGCGTCTGCTTCTTTCTTAGGAGTGTAAACTTGTCGGTGGGAATCAACAAATATGTCACAGACTAAGCGACCAAGTCGGCCATGGTAAGTTTTCTTTATTTTAGTTTTAAATAATGACAATGTATTCGATTCTAAAGATCAAGGTTGAGTGCAGTTTTTAGTATGACTACGCAAACGCAGTTGCGACCTCCATATTTTTTCGCACCTAATGCCGAGAAAGCCGTACCCGCCGGTGGTCTATTTAAGTTTTCTTTCCGTCTTCTGAGCCTGTCTTCAATTAGGCTTTCTTTTGGGTCTCAAATGTTTGTCCCGCAGCCTTTGTGGGAGCTCTTCAACTGTCTCTTTCAGAGGCCATCTGCTGCCAGCTACCTTCCACTATGCTAGTGAATGCGAAATGGCGCCTGAGTTGATCTATACAGCGCTTACGAGGGGGACACCTGTTACACCGTCATCCTAAAGCTCGCCAAGGACTCCGGATTTTCAGGGCGCCCCTAAGTCCACCCAACTATAGTGGGTACCTGACTTTAGTATGGGAAAGTAAAGGCGGTTGGTCGTTGTGCTGGCCAAAGAAACAGATGCCTTTCAAATCATCTGCCCTATAGATGGCAAGGTCTGAAAGAGGAACTTTACTTTTACTTTACTTATAGAAGCTCTACACTGAAATAACTCAAACAATATCATGTAAAGCAGTGGTTCCCAAACATTTTTGTCTCGTAGACCCCTTGCCATGTTTTCTGATTTTCGGTAGACCCCCTGCTTAACTTATATTGCATTTTTGCACATTCACAAACTAATTTTTAAAACTAATTTCTAACTGCAGTGAGTCAAAGAGTGAAAAGTAATGTAAAGCTACATCATAAGTTAGAGAGATCTATCTTTTTTTTACAGATATAATTCAAATTTAAACCTATTAAAATAACAATTACTAAGTATTGCTGGAATCACAATGCACATTGGAAATGTTTTTTTTTATTTTTGGTACGTTCATCATCCGTTTCTGCGGATATTGTTTCATATAGGAATTCGTTGTTCTATGAAGTAGTCCTTCAAACATTAAATATAAATTAGCCTTATGTATTATTGTAAAAGTTTTCGCAAAGTTTTTCTCGTGTATTTCTTGATCTTTCACGTTTGGCTCAAATATTGAGCCTGCGGAGCTGTTTTCACTAACAGGAGAAGAGGCAAAGTTGAGTTACTGGCGTCTAAACCAGTAAGCTTCGAGCAGGAGGGACTCATTAGCCTTGGCTTGCAGCCCACCTTGCAGAAGGCAAATAGAATTCAAACCTCTGCTGCTTTGCAGCTATACACCTAAACATGGGAAAGGTTTCGTGGGTCAGCCCTGGGGAAAACTATGGAGCTGAAGACCATTAGGTAGTTTGCAGCTTTGATGCTCAACCCACCGATGTGCCCTTGAACTGTAGTGTTACTTAAAGAAATTCGTTTCATAATATCAGATGAAGGTTTGTGTAAAACAGTTTTTAAAACTACTTCAAGGACAGGTAAAATCAATGTTTTATCTACAGTGTTTTCCGTATTTGGCTATAGGTAAAGAGATCTTGTAAAATGCTCACAAACCACCATCTTTTCTATATGATGTTGAAGAAAGATTTTGTGAGTCTATTCTGAACTTTTTTCTCACTTTTCTCTTTTTATCAGGGTGGCATCGTCTCAAATAATCCTCGAGTGTAATTGGTTTCTTATAGTCGTCAAAAGACAATCGCTTATTTAACAAGGAAATAAATAATCAACGCTTTAAAATCAAGATTTCTTTTTGTTAAACATTACTGACATGTAGACAAATTAACTATTTAAATAAGTATTGAAATTAAATACAACTATTTTACTTTTAAACAGTTTGATGATTATTTATAACTAAGGTACAAATCATTTATAAGTGTTTGAAATAGTGACATTAATGGGGTGTGAACATTAAAGTCATAGACCCCCATGGACATCTCATAGACCCCCAATTTACTTTTTCACTTTCGTAGACCCCTTGGAAGTCTTCGTAGACCCCTGGGGGTCTATATAGACCACTTTGGGAATCACTGATGTAAAGCATAGAGAGTTAAATATCATGTAAAGCATAGAGAGTTAAATATCATGTAAAGCATAGAGAGTTAAATATCATGTAAAGCATAATGAGTTAAATATCATGTAAAGCATAGAGAGCTAAATATGTAAAGCATAGAGAGCTAAATATCATGTAAAGCATAGAGAGTTAAATATCATGCAAAGCATAGAGAATTAAATATGTGCGAAACGTTTTAAAAAGTGGATTGGAGATTTGTGTGATACACTAAACAAGGTCAAGGATGATACAATGGACTTCAACTAACTAAAACAATAGAGCCACTAACAGAAGAGCTAAGTCAATGATTGAGTAGAGCTAACAAAAAAAAGGTGCAATGTTAAGAGATGATGACGCAATGGCATCCCCTGATTATGTAAGCCCCTGGAGAGCTTCCCGGAGAAGAAACTCAAAAGTTGATGCAAGGAAAACGGAGGATTCCATCTTCCGTCGCCTCAACGTGGGAACCTTCGTGGAAACGTCTGCACTGGGGAAGCAGATAGACTAAGAACGAGAGCAAACAGGGCGTCCAGTGAGCTACCACAGGTCTGCTCTAGCGAGTGTACTTGCACGTGATGAAGATGGAAGAAAGACTTACTAACCCGATCCATCGCACTGTTCCCCAGTGAGGTCCATGCGGGCGGTGATGCCCCCCCCCCCATGGAGCGCAATGGTACATTATAGGAATATGAAGTTAGTTCCCTCGTAGGCACGGCCTTCGGCCTCGCATGGGATGGGAGAACCAACTGTATTGGCTTGTTGGACCGTGAACAGTGAACAAACGGATGTGATAAAATGATCATCTAGTTGACAGGGGCTCCAGACAGAGGGGTCGTTGAAGAGCCAATTTTTCATTCTGGCCAGGGGATAAAAATCCTTTCCCAAGTCAAAGGCTCTTAGAGGGATTTATCTCAAACCTCATTGGACATTTCTACGATACACGGAAACTAATCGAGGAATTCTTCTTGGAGCATGGAGATTGTCTCTCCTGTGTGAAGTAGCTTTCTACGTGATAAACTTTATGTGACAATGTTTACGTGACAATGTTTACGTGACAATGTTTACGTGACAATGTTTACGTGACAATGTTTATGTGACAATGTTTGTGTGACAATGTTAACTTCGCAATGTGTACCTGAAAATATGTATGTGTAAAACTTATAAAATTTCAAAGTATTTTTCTTTACTTTCTTTTACATATCTATCAGACAGAATTATTCTGGGTAGTCCAGTTGTCCATATCAACCAGATGGGAAATGACGTCATAGTTACCTCACTACCAGGCTTAAAGTACAAGGTAAGTCAGAAAGACGAACATTATTAATTCTCTTCCAGAAGTCATAAAACTGAAATGCTTCTTTCCAGAAGTCGTAAAACTGAAATGCTTCTTTCCAGAAGTCGTAAAACTGAAATGCTTCTTTCCAGAAGTCATAAAACTGAAATGCTTCTTTCCAGAAGTCGTAAAACTGAAATGCTTCTTTCCAGAAGTCGTAAAACTGGAATGATTCTTTCCAGAAGTCATAAAACTGAAATGCTTCTTTCCAGAAGTCGTAAAACTGAAATGCTTCTTTCCAGAAGTCGTAAAACTGAAATGCTTCTTTCCAGATGTCATAAAACTGAAATGCTTCTTTCCAGAAGTCATAAAACTGAAATGCTTCTTTCCAGAAGTCGTAAAACTGAAATGCTTCTTTCCAGAAGTCGTAAAACTGAAATGCTTCTTTCCAGAAGTCATAAAACTGAAATGCTTCTTTCCAGAAGTCGTAAAACTGAAATGCTTCTTTCCAGAAGTCGTAAAACTGAAATGATTCTTTCCAGAAGTCGTAAAACTGGAATGATTCTTTCCAGAAGTCATAAAACTGAAATGATTCTTTCCAGAAGTCATAAAACTGGAATGATTCTTTCCAGAAGTCATAAAACTGAAATGCTTCTTTCCAGAAGTCATAAAACTGAAATGATTCTTTCCAGAAGTCATAAAACTGGAATGATTCTTTCCAGAAGTCGTAAAACTGAAATGATTCTTTCCAGAAGTCGTAATGCATGAATACTTCTTTCCAATACATGGATGTCTCATCAATTCAGCGGGGATATTCGGAAATTGGTTTTGGATAAACTTTCTACATCACATGAATTATTGTAAACTAGTCGACCGGCGACGTAGCATACTCCGCTATTTTGCAGGGCTGGCCTTAGGCCACTGCAGCCTATGCGACTTCAGTGGGCCCGCACTTTCATAGGACCCGCGTTAATTCTAGCTGTATAAATTATTCAATTAAACAATTTTATAACTTATAACAGATTTCCCGCGTCCTCCTGAAATTGCAAAATATACGAAAAAGTACTGGAAATCTCCGGAAACTATAAAAATCTTTTGAAAAACATACAAATCTCATGAAATATATAGACTAAAATTGTCATTTTTTGGGGTGTCATTCAATATGGAAAACGCCAATCCTACGCGCGATAAAAAAACGGCATTATGCAATACCCGTGATTTATGTAGGAAACCGAATTCTTATAATATACTGTATGACTTCGCTACATGCAAGGCTCCAAAAGTAATTCTGTGCGTATTAAAGAATCAATAAAATGCAAAGACGAATTTATTTTCTAATACAAGCTCGTAATTTTCACTTATTATCCGCGAAATCCATTAATGGTTAAGTCCGGCCCTGCTGTTTAGTGACGGGTAAATACTACTTGTTCTCCCCCCACCCGCTCTTTTTTTTTCACCTCTAAAATTACGTGGGGTAACTCTAGTCCGTCCAAACTGTTGAGCCATGAAGAGAATTATATATATAGATAGATATTATATTCACGTAAGAGGCGCAGTGGCTGAGTGGTAAAGCGCTTGGGTTCCGAACCGAATCCTGGTGAAGACTGACATTTTTAATTTCCGGATCTTAAGGTCACCTCTTACTCAGGCTCTGGGTCCACCCAGCTCTAATGGGTACCTGAAGTTAGTTGGGGAAAAGTAACGCGGTTGATGGTTGTAATAGTAATATGACATTTACATCATCTGCCCTATAGATTATACGGTCTGAAAGTGAAGGGAAGCTTTATATATATTGTTACGAATCTCACTATCCAGGCTCTCTGCAAACTGCACCATACACCACCAACTTAAAGAACTCAGGGCTCCAAAGTAACGTAACACTTTAATAGTTGAATAAATAACAGCCAATACTGTACAATTGGCAACACGTACACTGTACAAATATCTCTCCGATAACACTGTACCGCCGTATCAACTCTTGCACTGGCCTCTCCGTCTCGTTCCGGGCTTGCACTGGGTTCAACAGTTCAGGACTGACTTCACACACTAGGCTCGTTGTGTCGGACTCGATCACAGACCAAGATCAAGACGCCGTTCGTCTCAACTGTACTTGATAATACTCCGCACTGAACCGTCGTAATGCTCCGTACAGAACCACACCGCTGAACTGTGCTGCAGTCGACCGTGTTCTGAACTCTTGTCGTGAACCTCCTTTCTGAACCTTGCTGTATTGAGCCCCTTTTCTCGACCGTCTTGACTGCGACACCTCCGCTCTTATATAGGATCCCTACTGGCCTTTTCGAACCGGACAGAACGCCGCTCGACGTTTCTAGGTGGTCAGATGACTACAACTCTCGTGCCGCTCCTGAGCTTTGTTCACGACGGCGATCCTTCCCGAACCGTCCTGTTGACACTCGACTCGGCTGACCGTCGTAGCTCGTCACGGTTGACCGCTCGTCTAGCGCTGGCCTGGGGCGATTTACCGTCGGCTGACTACACACACACCACTAGCCACATCTGTGCCACCGTCAGGTTTATAACAATATATATATATATATATATATATATATATATATATATATATATATATATATATATATATACACGTTTTTTTTTTAATAAAACCACACCAAACTAGTCGAAGCAATGTCTGACAATCGTGAAAAATATTTAGAAAAAAAAATCTTTTAATGAGTGAGCAGTGATGTTCAACCTTAGATCGGCCCGTGGGCCATTTTAATTTCTGACACGCTTCTCTTCTGCCAGCGCTGTTCTCGTCTGCAATTTGTGCACCAGTTTTCACAGCGCCATGATGATCTGTCTTGTGCTTTCGTCTCTATCTTTCTGTCTATATGTGTGTCTGTCTGTTTCGGTGCCTTTTGCAAGAGAAGATTCGAACCTCTCAAGCCCTCACTCAAATGGAGTTTGATGATGATGATCTGTCTAATCTATTTCATCTCTCTTATCTATCTAATAATTTATCTAATAATAATAATACATCTATCCATTTCCCTGCGTTTCTTATGTTTATTTGTTCTACAATTATATATTGACTTCTGTGTAAATAAGTCCCTCTCGTCGCCAGTGTAATCAAGTCATTGTGACCACTCCGTTGTCCATTCAAGCCAAGATGAGCTACAGCCCACCCCTGCCCGCACACAGGAATGAACTCATCCAGAGAGTACCCATGGGATCCGTGATGAAAGCCTTCGCTTACTATGACACTCCATTCTGGAAAGAGAAAGGTTAGGTTTTTCTGGGGTTTTCCTTACTATCAAAACTGCTTTGACTGGTTGATCCTTAGGCCGTTAAAAAGAAGAATGGTCAACCCAGCTAACTAGCGTTTTAGAGAGAGTGCGTTTGAGTACATAAAGAGAGACTGAGAGAAAGAGATGCAAAAAGAGAGACACGTGCCGTGAGACAGGGAGAATGAGACACACTAAAAGAGATGGATACAGAGAGAGGGAGAGAGAGAGAGACGCTGGGAGTGGTACAGAAGTACAAAGAGAGAGAGACATTCACATAGAGACAAACACACACACAGAAAGAAGGGGAGAAAGAAAAGATATCTGAGTCGATTTTACAGTAACTGGTTTTTCAAACAATTTTAAAAAAAAAGAAATGTGTGTAACAACCTGAATTCGAAATCGTCACACGCTTCATCGAGCCGACATGCTAACCACTTTGCTGGCAAAGTACTTATGACTAGAGAAGATTGTATATTTATTATTGTTTGCTTCAATTTAGAGCGGCGACCTATATAAAGGAACAAATTCAGCTTATACCACCACTTCAGTCAAGAACCATTTCTTTCCCTTGTTCGGGATAACAAGCAAAATAATTAGTTACAAAAACTTAATAAACCAATTGATTAATTTTCCTTTATTGGTTCTTTATTGATTCTTGTGTTGTTAGATAAAAGAAATAATTGTGCAAAGTTTAAGTTTGATCCGAGTATCATCCGAGATTGGGTGTGGGAGAAATAACTTGCACAAACTTTTTACCAGACAGACAGACAGAGTGACTTGATATAAGCTTTGTAAAACAAGAAGTGAAAGTGATCAAGTATAGTAAAAAGTGTTTTGAATGATACAAACACAGAAACTAAAGACAAGCTTTTAGAAAATGAACAGTAGAAACTAGGGAGATAGTTAGAGAAACAAAAAGAACAGAGGCAATGCTAAGGACACTAAAGTTAAAGAAAAATAGTGTTAGCTCTATATCTTACAACTAACAGTGTTGTTGTCTTTTTCATATCAACATTGATCCATTGTTTCTGGTTAGTTTTTAGTTAGTTTTCGAAAACAGTCTACGCCATAGACATAAATAAATATAGACTGGCCAATTAAAGAGTTTTATGAAACGAAAATTTGTGACTTGCAATTTTGTTTACTTTATTATACAGCATTTATGAGCAGTATAAAAGTTAAGTATTCATATCTATTTCAGCCACACACCTATATATATTGTAAATAAGGAGGCAGTGTAGTTTTGTTGAATCTCTAAGAATGAAGATCATGTAATTTTTCATAATTTGGAAATCCGAATACAATACAACTTTTCACAATTCGGAAATCCGACAACAATAGATATAAATGTTTTCAAGCTACATGAAGTTATTACATTTTTCCAGTCTATATTTATTTATGTCTATGTCTACGCCGTAGACTTATAAGGCCTATATACTATATCTAGACTGGACATGAAGATTTTTTAACACTACAAAAAATATGAACATTTTTTTAAAACGTTGAAACAAGGCGTTGTTTTGTAAAGTAGTTATAAGAAGTAGAGTTATTTGTTGTTTTTTTTTCAACCCTAACCTATGTAACATATAATTTAATTTTTAGATCTAGATCTAGTAATTAAACATCAAAAATAAGAGTGCTCTCGTCTCATAATTATTATTTTGCAATTTTAAGATCTAGGTAATCAATCTATTTAAATGTACATAAGATCATTAAAATCTACAGACATGAATTATTTCGATCTAGGATTTTTGAAACATTATCTCAATGGAAACTAGACTAGCAGGAAATGGCTTTGTTTCATATATTAACGTGAAAAGAAAATCCGAGAAAATGATTTTGCATTATTTTTAAACTTTGAAAACTAAAGATCATTACTTTTCTAAGACTTCCCTTACAGTTTGAAAAAGAGTTACGTACCTAAAAAATCTATATATATAGGTCTGTGAATCGATCAATCGCGGAAAAGAATTTGTTTCCGGTTTCCAGTCTAGTATAATATATAAGTCTATGGTCTACGCCTTTTATTAAAGCTTTTCTGGCACCTAGAACAATTACTGTTAAAGCTTTCAGTGAGATAATCCGGGCATAGGGCCGCCTCTGCACTAACCAAATGTCCTCCTCTTTGTCCTCCCATATCGAATTCCCCCCCCCTCCTCCCATTTCAAATGGCCTCCAATATCTAATGCCCTCCTTATATCGACTGTCCTTCTATTCACAGGGTTCTGTGGTTCCGCCAACGTAAACGACAAAGACTGCATCATAACATACACAATGGACAACTCAGCACCTGATGGAACAACACCAGCACTAGTAGCGTGAGTCTTATCTCATTGTCAACTCCCATTTACACATCTGACTTTGGGAGCCTCCTGAAAATCACGCAACTTCTCGCTGAAAATCATGCAACGGAACTTCACAATTAATTTGTAGTTGGCTCCTGTCTCAGTTGACCAATCAGATTTCGTCTACAAAGTATAAGGAACTAGTCTCAGTTGACCAATCAGATTTCGTCTACAAAGTATAAGGAACTAGTCTCAGTTGACCAATCAGATTTCGTCTACAAAGTATAAGGAACTAGTCTCAGTTGACCAATCAGATTTCGTCTACAAAGTATAAGGAACTAGTCTCAGTTGACCAATCAGATTTCGTCTACAAAGTATAAGGAACTAGTCTCAGTTGACCAATCAGATTTCGTCTACAAAGTATAAGGAACTAGTCTCAGTTGACCAATCAGATTTCGTCTACAAAGTATAAGGAACTAGTCGAAGCTGTACAAGGATGTGTACATCAAATTAAATTCTAGTTCATATTGTGATGCTGGCTGGTACTGTAGCATAGACGGTTAACTGCACTGATCATGACCTAATATTACTAGAAAGATGGCTAACTATTGGATGACAAGCTAGATGGATTAACATTGTTAGCTAAATAGCTTAACATTACTAGCTAGATGACCTAACATTACTAGCTAAATAGCCTTACATTAGTAGCTAAATGGCCTAACATTACTAGCTAGATCCAACATTAATAGCTAGAGGGCCTAACATTACTAGCTAAATAGCCTTACATTAGTAGCTAAATGGCCTAACATTACTAGCTAGATCCAACATTAATAGCTAGATGGCCTAACATCACTAGCTAAATAGCCTTACATTACTAGCTAAATAGCCTTACATTAGTAGCTAAATGGCCTAACATTACTAGCTAGATCCAACATTAATAGCTAGAGGGCCTAACATTACTAGCTAAATAGCCTTACATTAGTAGCTAAATGGCCTAACATTACTAGCTAGATCCAACATTAATAGCTAGATGGCCTAACATCACTAGCTAAATAGCCTTACATTAGTAGCTAAATGGCCTAACATTACTAGCTAGATCCAACATTAATAGCTAGATGGCCTAACATTACTAGCTAAATAGCCTTACATTAGTAGCTAAATGGCCTAACATACCTAGCTAGATCCAACATTACTAGCTAGATCCAACATTACTAGCTAGATGGCCTAACATTACTAGCTAGATGGCCTAACATTACTAGCTAGATGGCCTAACATTACTAGCTAAATTTCCCAGCACTACTAGCTAGATGGTGAGGAGGCTGAATGCAGGTGAGGTGAGTGTGTGTGGTGGGAAGATGAGTTAATGAGTAGTGGGTGGCAAAGAGTGGAGTATTTGTGTGGGGAGGATGCGTTCTTTAGGGGCTGTGAGTAGTGTGGTAGAGAGTGGGGCTTTAATATTCAGTGGAGTACTGGGAAAAGCCTTTTTTAAAGAAACGAACATGTTCTCTTTTCTCACCTCCAGCTCCACCAATCGTCTTTCTTGCTCTCAGGAGGGTTTTTCAGGCTCATCTAGAGTATGATGTACTTCGCCGGGCTCCCCACCTGAGCAGTGTTTATTAACTTTCTGCCGGGGTCGTAATTTAGCCTTGGCTCGTCTGCCTGGGCACCCCTAACAGTCTAGCAATCAATTTATGCAATAAATATCCAGGAACGAATAAACCAAATATTAACGTATACTAGTAAATAACAACAGTGCATATACCAACAAAGGTTAAATGGGTTAATGATCTGATGAGGCATACATTACGAATAAATATCAATAGCATTTACAAGGCAAGTACAAGTTACATTTAAAGGAACTATAGCACACCTTAATCTCAGTGTCATAGTCGATCAGGGCTCACAACGCCCCCAACTCCAACGCCATGGGCAATAGTAAAATACCAAGCCTACAACTCAGACTCGACTCCAGCAGAGTCCCAAGCCTGCATCCCCAATACTGGGGAAACAAACACCAAAGAACCAAAACTTCAATCAAAGATCCACCATTGGCACAACCCACACAGAGGCAACGAAGAAATGACAACAAAGCGCGACATTAGGAACAAAACTCACACTCCCTTATGGTGCAGAAAGGAAAATATCAAGCAAGATGCGCACGACACTTTCCTCTCTTTCTTTCATTTTCACTTTTCTGGATCTCTGTTTCTCTTTATGTCTCTTTCTCTGTCTCTCTTTCTGTATTTTTCTCACGCATTCTCACGATCATCCTCTACATCTCTCTCTCTCTAGCACATTTCTCACACACACGCTCACTCTTTAAAGATACACAAGCACATTGACAATTACACAAGCACATTGACAAACACACAAGCACAAGGCTTATCCCTTCACAATGTAATCGCCTTTGAACCAATGTCTATTCAGATTTATTGTGGCTGAAAACGCCAGGAGGGCGATCCTCATGACCAAAGAAGAGCGACAGCAGCGTATCTTGGCAGATTTGGCCAAAGTTTTCGACTCAAAGTTGGCACTCTCAGTAAGTTAATTGGCCAAAAACAAATTTTAACTTTTGTAATCTATAATCTCTAATCTGTAATGTACAAAACAAACATTAGGACCTATAAAAGATAATTTTGGAAAATGGTAGCATTATTGTCTTTCTGCTCAGGTACTATTAGTTTCTTCAACCCTATCAATAATGAAAATGTGTTACTTACAAATGGTTTTGGTCAAAAGTACGAATTCACATATTTAGGATGTTATGGTCTAATCCAGTGATGCCCAAAATACGGCCCGCGGGCCAGATCCGGCCCGCGACGTGGTTCCATCCGGCCCGCCGAAATGTTGGCACAAAGTGTAGAAAATGTCCTATCCAAAAAAAATGTTGACTTATGTATCTTTACCTACGTTTGGGCCCTCAATTTTTCTTTAATTAATTGGTACCATGACCTTTAATATTTGTACGCTTATTAAATGTAGGCCTAGAATCTACCAGAAAAAGTTAACAGACCTTTACTTTTTGTTGAACATGATAATAAGCCAACATATTTGATTTGTAAAGAAAATGCGTCTGTTATAAGAAGAAAAACATGAAAACCGAGATAGAAAACAAATATGTTGACAATCTTGATTTAAGCCGCGAATAAAAGATAGTTTAACTACGCCTACAGATTGGAGGATCGATGGGGATATTTACTCAAAAGAAAAAAATGAATCTTTGTAAAGCTCGTGAAAAAAAGAAATTCAAATATCCAATTTATTAATGTTAGTACCAGATCCAATGGTTTCAAATAAAATATTAAAAATATTAAAATATTAAATATTAAAATAAAAAATAAAGTCCATTTCAATTCGTTACTTTTTCGTTCATGTGGCCCGCGACAAGAGTGACGGAAATTAAAATGGCCCACAGGGCGAATTAGGTTGAGCATCACTGGTCTAATCAACAACTGAAACCAACTCTTCTCTACAGCCAACCCACTATGAAGAAATGAATTGGTCCACTGAACAGTACTCAGGAGGGTGTTATTTTCTGGCCCTACCCACAGGAGTTCTCACAACCTATGGCCCGTAGGTATCTTCCATCTTCCTTATTAAGATACACAGCTATTGCTGTAAGTAAACTGTTTTTAATCCAACCGTCTAGGTATGTTTCGGAGGAAAGAATTGGGTTTTTCGTTTTAGGTCGTCAGTTCAGAGTTTATAGACGGAATCTGCAATTCTATCACGTCGACTAACTGCTCGTATCAAAGGTGCTTCTGACTGCTGTCACAATGGACCCGGGTTCAAATCCTGCTCTAAGTCATCCACTGCTGCTCTTCACGATGTTAGGGATAGTACCGTTCACTTTGGAACAAATGTCCTCCAACTGTCTCTAATTGTATTTTTTTCTTTCTCTTTTTTTCTCTTTCTTTCTTTCTCTCTTTTTTTTCTCTTTCTTTCTTTTTCTCTTTTTTTCTTCGCTTCTTTCTCTCTCTCTTCCTTTCTCGCTCTTTTTTTCTTTCTTTCTCTTTCTTTTTCTCTTTTTTCTTTCTTTCTCTCTTTCTCGTTTTTCTTTCTCTTTTTCTCCCGTTGTCACTTTTGATGACACCCAAATTAAGGTTTACTACTATATCTTTTTTTCCTTCCATAAAACATTGAAATGCAACGAAGAAGACAAAGAGTTCTAGAGTGGGTTTGAAAACAAGAACTAAAATATCAAGCACGACAAGAAATAGATCTAGATTTCTTCTTTTCAATTGTTAAGTCGAAGACTCTTGAAACTTTAGGCTCGTAAGTCCAATCTGAAAAAAGAAACCTCTTTCTTGGAGGGATTCAAGATGATGTCATTTATTACACCCCTATTACTGATGGCTCGTATCCCATGGCACTCGGCCTGGTAGAATATTCATATTACACAAATAACAAACTAGTGTTTAAGATGGAAGACATATTAGGAACTCCATTTATTACATAAACGCAAGCGGTGTTGCTCTGACGCGCTAGATTGCAAATGTACATATAATACCAATATGTTACATCTCTCTTCTTTAATTCAGAAAATCTATTTATCAGAATAACTAACAAACTAGTCAACTAAAAAGTCAATTCACAAATCAAGTCTCTTGGGTTTGTTAACTATTCTGCCTGAGCGTGTTACGTAAGGTTCATGTGGTCTAGAGGTGTTAGAAGAAGAAGTGTGTAGTGGCGGCTCTGCATCTAGCGTTGTTTGTAATCTTGGACTCTCTAGATATTGTGGTTCCAGTTGTTCAAGTAAATATATAACCAATATGTTACAGGACTAGAGGCGAGGCCGAGCCCAACTGAGCCCTCTGTACCGCATGAGCCGTGCAGGAGCCTGCCGTAACACGGCTCCTTGTTGAGGCTATCTTCCATCTCTTTCAGTGCTATTGACTCATCCCCAATATAAGTTTTGCGTTTTCTCAAGTACACAAAATATCTCCATACTACCATTACTGATCATTATCTGTGATTGCTCATTTATTAAACAGTATCTTAAGGCAACCAGTTGACAGGGTGTACTTTGGTGGCACAGAAACAGCCACTCAGTGGGCAGGTTACATGGAAGGCGCCATACAAGCCGGGGAGCGGGCAGCTAGACAGGTAGGGCATTATGGGTCAGTATTTTAGATGCACATTATTCTAGATTTAAAACAAGGTTTCCGTTAATCCGGCAGAGGAATCGCTGACACTTTTATCTTTTTTTTAATTTCTTTTTTGAAAATACTGTACATGCAATATCTTGATTGATGATTTGATAAATTAATGTTTTTCATTTTATATGTTAAGTCATGCTGTGGCTGTTTTGTCATTAATGTCATGTCTTAGATGTTATGTTGGTCATGTCCAAGATGCCATGTCCAAGATGTCATGTAGGTTTCACATTCTGGATGTCATGTTATTGATATCATTAAAGTCAATTTGATTCATTTGTGGGATGAGTGGCTGTGTAGGCGAATCCGCTATGCGACCGAATCCCGACTCGAGAAGAGTTTAATGAGAGCCTAAAGGCAGAACGGAAATCTTCTCCAAGATAGGCTTCCACTCTCCCCCCCCCCCCCACTGGTCAACAAATTAGACTGGACCATAGCGCTCTGAACATGCGTAGTTGTGCTATTCAAAAGCAATTTAGAAAAAAAAAAATATAAAATATCCTTTAAAAAACAAAAACAAAGCTTATCTAAGGGAAGAACCCCACAATTAAATCTATACCTCCTCTTCACTTTTAACTACATCTCCCAAATGAAGAACTAAATACCAGATGATGATCGGTGATAGGAGCAATCAATGGGATTTACTTCTGATCGCTGACAACCTTCTCTTGTATCGCGAATAGAGATTTTATTTATTATACGATACAAGTGTACCAATGATAAGCCGATAAACTAGCAATTAATATGACAAACAATATCTTTCTGTCCTGCAGGTGTTACATGCTAAAGGCAAAATCTCTGAAGAGGAAGTGGAAATCCCAGATAATGATGAGGTCAGTAGATGTTCATGTCA
This sequence comes from Biomphalaria glabrata, assembly GCF_947242115.1. Taxonomy (NCBI): domain Eukaryota; kingdom Metazoa; phylum Mollusca; class Gastropoda; family Planorbidae; genus Biomphalaria; species Biomphalaria glabrata. The sequence continues at coordinate 27,120,660 of NC_074725.1, read as the reverse complement.
GTGGATTAAAGGGAGGGAATGTGGAGGAAAAAAAAGTTACAACCTAACTTAATATGCTTACACATGCTTATGTATTTCATCAGACTACGAGATTGAATTCAATCTTACATCTCACTATCTTAACATTATCAATTTCAACATGAAAAACAAGTCACTTAAACACTTGTCTCTAAACATGTCCTCTATGACTATACATCTCCCTTCATTCTTACACAAATAGCCATGATTGAACATATATAATAAATAAAATGTTTGTATAATTTACAATGACAGCTTACTCGTATATTGTTTACTTACAACCATGCTTACACATTTCAACCTAAATCATCACTTGCCGGTTTGTACATCTTAGCATAGTCGCACACCTCCCCATGCTTACATGCTTACAAATCTGGACATGCTTACACACAACATACTTACAACATGCTTACACGTCTGGACATGCTTACACACAACATGCTTACACGTCTGGACATGCTTACACACAACATACTTACAACATGCTTACAAATCTGGACATGCTTACACACAACATACTTACAACATGCTTACACGTCTGGACATGCTTACACACAACATACTTACAACATGCTTACACGTCTGGACATGCTTACACACAATATACTTACAACATGCTTACACGTCTGGACATGCTTACACACAACATACTTACAACATGCTTACACGTCTGGACATGCTTACACACAACATACTTACAACATGCTTACAAGTCTGGACATGCTTACACACAACATACTTACAACATGCTTACAAATCTGGACATGCTTACACACAACATACTTACAACATGCTTACAAATCTGGACATGCTTACACACAACATACTTACAACATGCTTACAAATCTGGACATGCTTACACACAACATACTTACAACATGCTTACAAATCTGGACATGCTTACACACAACATACTTACAACATGCTTACAAATCTGGACATGCTTACACACAACATACTTACAACATGCTTACAAATCTGGACATGCTTACACACAACATACTTACAACATGCTTACAAATCTGGACATGCTTACACACAACATACTTACAACATGCTTACACGTCTGGACATGCTTACACACAACATACTTACAACATGCTTACAAATCTGGACATGCTTACACACAACATACTTACAACATGCTTACAAATCTGGACATGCTTACACACAACATACTTACAACATGCTTACAAATCTGGACATGCTTACACACAACATACTTACAACATGCTTACAAATCTGGACATGCTTACACACAACATACTTACAACATGCTTACACGTCTGGACATGCTTAAACACAACATACACCTCAGGACATGCTTAAACACAACATACTTAAAACATGCTTACACACAACATACTTATAACATGCTTACACACAAATTCTTACACGTCTGGACATGCTTAAACACAACATACACCTCAGAACATGCTTAAACACAACATACTTAAAACATGCTTACACACAACATACTTATAACATGCTTACACACAAATTCTTACACATCTGGACATGCTTACACACAACATGCTTACACATCTGGACATACTTACACACATGCTTACACATCTGGATATGTTTACACGCAACATACTTACAACATGCTTACACATCGGGACATGCTTAAACACAACAAACATATCTTGACATGCCTACACACAACATACACATCTTGACATGCTTACACACAACATACATATCTTTACATGCTTACACACAACATACACATCTTGACATGCTTACACACAACATACACATCTTGACATGCTTACACACAACATACACATCTTGACATGCTTACACACAAAGTGTAACACCAACATTTGAACAACATACCGGCATACCTTACTTACCTTCACTTTGAAATATAACCATAACATTTCTATGTTTACATTTTAAAGACCCATCTTAAAAACATTTCTATACAAAAACAAAACTCTCTGGTATTCAAACAGTGTAACAAATTACAAATCCTAAACAAAACTATTGATGAAGTTACCTCTTTGTTGTACTATATACTGAGAAAAACAATGTGAATACAAATAGAGCTAATCCTTCATTTATTTTGTCATTCAACAGGAGACCAAATCAAAAAGGCTGGAGTTAAGTTTTATGGAGAGACATGCGCCAAGTGTGCCAGGGTTCTTCGGCATGTTGGCACTGACAGGGCTAGTCGCAACACTCTGTAGTAAACTGTAGTTCATGTCAAGTCACTTAATGTTAACTATGTAACAAGCGATAAATCATGACTGGAGATTCTCATGACTTATGTCATGACTGGAGATTCTCTTGACATTGCTGTCATGTTTAGGACATCGACAGTTTATAATGCTTGCTATGTAGATCTAAATCAGGGAATTATTTCTAGAAAATGTATACACATATTATTATGAGTGTTGATTTGTTAATAATGAATTGTTGAGGCAGGGCGTGGAGCATATGAAGATTTTTAGAGTGTTACTAAGGTATTAGTTTAGATGCCCAGATACCTATACCTGATTCTGCGTATCTAGTCACCTAAACTAATACCCTACTAGTTGTACAGCAATCAATGTGAAAACTTGTGTCTAGTTAAAAAGAATGCTCAAATACCAAGAGAATAAAATGTTGACTTTCATGACTTACAAGTTGATCAGTTGATGTTTGTATGACAGTTTGTCCAGGACTCACTCTGCATGCTACTTCTGCCAGCTACTTTTATTGCTACGATGTAATGTTCTGGCCATTTTCTATTCCCCCCCCCCCCCCCAAGAGTTGTGCGGCCACCAGCCACTTACAGCCGATCCAGACCGGAGGCCCATGCTACAAATATGGATCGACCCAATCGCAGTAATGGTGCATGCCATTGAGGACTGAATCATGGGTGAAGATCTCCCGGTCCACGCCTGACTGTTGGGATAAATCCTTCCCAGTCTTTATGGAATACAAAGGGGTGTGCAGCGCTCCGATTCCCTAGTGAACTTTTTTGTCATATGTTTTAATTTACAAAGGCAGCTTTGGGCTTTGTTAACTCAACAGTTACCTTAATAGAGTTCCCAGTATCAGAGAAAACAACTAAACCAAAACCAATATGCATGCATATATATTACTGTACTAGTGAAATTTGGTAGTTTAAACTTAAATAAATGAAAACGCAGTGTCATGGAACAGAAGCCGGCAAGGCCATTCCGAATAACAAATTATTATTCTTTCATTGGAAAATTACAAAAAAAGGAGTAGTTGGATATTCCAGGGGCGCAGCTTGGAGAGTTCAAAAAAGACTGCAATAGCATTGGTAGTCTGGGGAACCGAAACGATGGTAGTAATGGGTTTAAATTGAACTGCACATTTATGGTATGGTGTGTATATTATTAAAGTGATTTCTAGTTCCAGAATTAAATATTGGTATTTATTGTTAAACGATATCAGTTTTAAATTGATACTTAACATTTGTATCTCCAGCATCCCGATAGGGTTTGAGTGTTCAGTAATTGTTTAAAAGGGAGAGAACTATATGAAATTGAGCAACACAATCTCATTGTAACATCCAGGAAACATATTGTGACAACACCAAACATATCGTATCACAAATGGACCTCATTCACCAATCGTAAACAAACATTTAGCCACGTGGTTCTATATCTCTTCTATATAATTTACGATCTCATGTTTAATTCATGATGGCTGTCACGTGACAGTTTTTTCCCCCATTTTTTTAATCAAAAAGATCACGTGACTAAATGTTGTTTGTTTATGATTGGTGAATGAGGTCCATTGGTTCATTTAGTTTCATGACAAGAGAACAAGTCAAACCACAAACATGAAAATGATTGTAAGAACAACTAAGAACACATTGCGTAAAGTGTAAGGAAAAAAAAACAATGTATTCGTGAGTTTGTTGACACAGGTCTGAACTGGGAGTCCCAATAGAATTGACACAGAAATAATAGTTTTAAAAAAAAAAAAAAAGAAAACAAAATGCAATGGAAATACTTGAACAAATATGTATATACTCAGACATGTAAACGAGTTGCTCAAGTAAGAATCAATACTGACTGTAATCAATGTGCTAATACATCATCTTACACAAGACACAAAAATTAGTTGGCGACCAACCAATTTATTGAGTTGTGTCCCTTTTAGTCCTATAGATGGGGGAAAAATGTGTCCCTAGTCAGTGAGTGAAAAAAAAAAAAAAAAAAAGGTGTTTGAGACATGGACAGTCTTTGAATAAAAAAAAAATGTTGTCAATGTGTTGACAGTATTGTCAATGTGTCGACAGTGTGGTCAATGTGTTGAGAGTGTTGTCAATGTGTTGAAAGTGTTGTCAATGTGTTGAAAGTGTTGTCAATGTGTTGACAGTGTTGTCAATGTGTTGAAAGTGTTGTCAATGTGTTGAAAGTGTTGTCAATGTGTTGACAGTGTAGTGAAACAAAACACTTCCTCATGAACTCAATAGTGAAGACAAACAAAATGGCTAAATGATATGTTCCAATGACTTGGTCCTCATCCTATCAACTCATACAAAAGTAGTTGAACCTTATAACTAACCTGTTCATTTTGTGCTGATGTTACTAAGTATTGTTATGTCAAGTCTTATAGAAATGCACTTTGTTAAAAATCATGTATAATCTTAATTAGTTCTTAAGTAAAAAAAAAATAAAATTTTATACATTAAAAAAATAAATAAATGAAGCTTGTCCAAAAGGAATCAATATTTAGAGAGTGGATCGGATTGACCCTGTAAAGCCACTCTATCCCCTAAGTACATACTTTAAAATAAAAACAAGTCCACATAATTCAATTTTTCTTAACAAAGATAAAAATTATGATAAAAATTGTACAAATTGATAAAGTGTGTAAAAAAAAACAAGAATTTGATGGTTGTTTATTTTGTTCTGGGAATGCTTTAAAATGTTGCCTAATCTTGAGCCAGTCTAGATCAATGTGGTCAGCTCAAAAACATTTCATTGACTTACTGATCCAAAAATAAACAACAACTGACCACTTGAGCAAGTGGTCACCAAAGAAAACAGGTGCAGTACTGTACAAGTGATGTGTGTACATTTGAGCTCAAACAGTTCTATCAGAATGTATGCAATACAAAAATGTCAATACCAATAACTTTGTGCAGGCCATGAGAAGTACATTTCAACACATTCACCTACTCTAGTGCTGGCTGGCTAAGTTTCAAGTCAACTAACATTGGCTACTCTCACTGACTTGTTATGCTAGGTTTGTTGAATCTAAATAATTATGTTTGATGAACATCAACTAAAGAACAAGTCTTATTCATAGAATAACTGTTTGACAAATCTCAATTTAAAAACAAATGTAATAATGCCCTTGTGGAGTATCTGCAGAGAATACTGAGCAGTTCCTTCAAAACTGCATGCTTTACTGAGAGGCACAAACAATACACTGGCCTAAAAAACAACCCTTTAGACATAGCAATGTAAGGAGAGCTACAAGACCTAGAAACCACTGTGCAATTCAGCTCAGATATAGGACTGGTTCTCAAATGGATAATGAAAACGAAGAATATTTTAAGTACTAGTTCTAAACTGTCCTTACACTTCAGCAGAACAAGGAACCACTTCTAGTCCAAGCAGACATTCAAGAATGTCAGCAAGTGTTACCTGACCTGCTGGTGAGTAAGTACTAAAAAGTGAGTCAACAAAACAATAATACAAATCTGGGAATTTTCTTCAAAGATTTAAAACCAACTCTAACAAGAAGAAACATTTGTTCTAAGGCCATCCTTGTTCTGTTCTAAAGGAACCCATTGTCTAAAAGAGGTAAGTTGGCAGCTTGAAGTTTTTGTAATAGCTTTCAATGAGTGAAACCTTAACAACACAATCAATCAATGTAGAGTTGAAAAGGAAAAAAAAAAAAATACATAATTCTATCAAAAGAGCTGGGTTTTTTTTTTCCCTGTATGTCTATGTTTTCTTTTTAATAGTGTTGGCAGTTGGATAACTAAATAAAAGCAATGATGTCACTAAACCATTACAAAATACTATCCAACTAACCTATACAATAAACAATAATGACCATAAAGAGCATAAAGGAAGGGTCACAGATTGCAGATGTCATACACAACAGAAGCAGAAAGAAGGGTGAAAATGCAATGGCGCCTGGTGATTTTATATGCCCAACCTGTGATCGCAGCTGTGTATCAAGGATTGGCCTCTTTAGTCACACAAGAAGTTGCAAAGGGAAAAGATCGTCTCACGAGACGTAAAATGCCACAGAAATGACCATCTCACCATACTAATAATGTTAACATAGCCAACTGGTGCCTGACTAATCCTAAACTAAAAACTCATTTTCACAAGAAAAAAACGCCTGCTCCTAATTCAATTTCAAACCTTAATAAAAACAAACTATTTCACAATTAGAATTCTAAGTGTATAACATGTTGGAAAGAGTATGTGATAAAATTATAAAATGAAATATATTCTTCTAACCCTACAGATAAAACTTGTAGCCAGTTTACAATGAACAGTGTCATCTCTAAAACACAGTGTACATGAGAAAACTTTGAGTCAAGATTGTACAATATTAAAAACTTATAAAGAATTTAAAAAAAAAAAAAATTTTGTGCATTCATTTGGATATAATCACTCAACAGATAAAACATCAAGATATATTTGTCCTATAAGATCTACACAATATTTCTTGAAGCCACATCTCTTGTCTAGTCCCAGCCAATCAGATTCATCTCAATTGTTGGGCTCCAGGGGTTTCAAAATGCCCATGTCCCAGGAGTGATACACAATGATCATGATTTGAAGGTATTTCTGACAGCAGGGATGAGGATTACAACATGAGTGATGCTATTGTAGCCAAATGTAAATGCAGTGGCACATGACAGTAGTGATTTAAGACTAGTGACATGTGCTTATACAGATAATGACAAAGACATGTGACAGTAGTGGAATTGTTAAATTAATATGTGACATTAATAATGTGAAAGCAGTGACATGCTGTAGTGAAAACAAAAAATAAGTGACAATCGCAGTGACACACACACATTTATTTGAGAAAAAAAATAAAAGAAAGATTAAATCTGATTGGCTGGGACTGCTACAGAAAGGTGAAACAAAATAGCAAGGAACACTGCTCCATGGATCTCAAATGGTTAAAGTGTACAGGCGATCAGGCCAGTCATAGTGAAGTATGTAGCCTACAAATTTTTTTTTTACAGCTATTTTACTGTAATTGTCATTTTCCCTTTAGATCTAAAATGTAAAAACAAGCATGTTCTAACCAATTGATAAACAAGCATGTTCTAACCTATTGATAAACAAGCATGTTCTAACCTATTGATAAATAAGTATTTTCTACGATGTACGGCTGTAAAAAAAAAAAGAGTAGGCTATGGATGCTAGTCTACTAAGTCATATTATTTTCAATTGATAGGGCAACAATATATTGAATGGATGTTTGTAGATAAAGTAGCACCATGGAATGACATAATATAACATTTCTCTGTGTGGTTCCATTTTATATACAATGTGAACAGAGCAATATTACTTCTCCAAAATCCTCTCTTAGTTCTATTTTACTCAAAAGCATCAAAACAGAATCAGTTTAATTTGAATTTAATTATTACCCTATAATCTAGCATATTACCTTGTAAACTATTCAGTGAAAATTAAGCTTTTCAACAAGATTATGCAATACTGTTCCTTTGGTGATGACATATTAATACATCAAAAAAATTGTGACAAAGAAAAGAGACATTAAAAAAGGGAAGTAAAAAAAGACACATTAAAAATGGAAGTAATAAAGAGACAAAATACTAAGGACAAGTAAAAATGAAAAATGATGACTTGCAAATAAAAGTATTCTATTTTGTAATGTAACTGAAAGTATCTAAAAAGTATTACAGAAAATGTGAACTAAAAATCATCTGAACAAATATTTCACTTCTGTACAAGTGTTTCACAGCTTACAATAAATCTAATTTAAAGAGTTGTTACATAATATAACTAATCCACTGCCATATCTACAAATGATGAATTTGTGAAACAAAATTATGACCAGGATTCTCACCTATGGCTGTAATGATATTGGAAAATAAAGAGCAATACATAACAATGGTCAAAAACTAGTTCTGATTTGTTTGCGAGAGTCTGTAAGTTTGGGAGCACCTGCACAGGTCGTAACAATTTTAATAAATTGTTGCATACAGTAGAGGAGAAACTTTACATGAAAAATTTAAAATGTTTTTTTCTTTTACAGTGAACATGTCTGTCAGACAAGGATATAGTTCTGTGTTGATGAGCTAGTCATTAGATTGAAATGAGTTAGTCATTAGATTGAAATGAGTTAGTCATTAGATTGAAATGAGCTAGTCATTAGATTGAAATGAGTTAGTCATTAGATTAAAATGAAATAGTCATTAGATTGAAATGAGTTAGTCATTAGATTGAAATGAGTTAGTCATTAGATTGAAATGAGTTAGTCATTAGATTGAAATTAAACATTGGAGAGTGAATGAATTAAGTTGATCCGGTTATGAAAGAATCAAGATTAATGATGTGGGTGTGAACAGCATAACTGAAATGACCAGCAAGCAGATTTGGGGCAAAGTCCTACAACAGAACAGGTTTGAACCAAGCTCTGTTGGAAGTGTATCATAATCATTAACAGTGAGACTTGATTGCAGTGTTCAATCTGAAGGAACTTCCTACACAAGAGTTCCAACCTTTATATCATCTACAAAATATTAGGGGAAGGGGCAATAACATTATGGGAGTAAAGTCATGAAACACAATGTACTGGCTAGAAAAATGTTATGTTTCCCTTTCAGACCATGCAGATGATGTAAAGGTCATCTGTTTCTGTTGCCCACAGTTAATGAGGGTGTCATGTGGCCAGCACAACGACCAACTGCCTTTACTTTTTCCCAACTAATGTCAGGTAACCATTAGAGCTGGGTGGAATCAGGGGCGGACAGAGAAATATAGAGGTGCAGAACTTAGAGAGAAAGTGGCGATGCATTGGTCACACTCTTAGAAAAAATACCAACAGCAGAGCTAGACAGGCCTTAGAGTGGAACCCTCAGGGCACAAGACAAAGTGAATAACCAAAAAGATCATGGCGACGCAGTGTACTAGATGAGACCAAAAGGACAGGAAAGAGCTAGGAAGCCATTAAAAAAAACTAGCAACAGACTGTGGAGAGTGGCATGTTTTTACTGAGGCCCTATGTTCCATGAGGAAAGAAAATGATAGACTCAGTGATGCCCAAGAGATGCCAAAATTAAAAATCCCAGCCTTCACCAGGATTCAAACCCAGGACCCTCCAGTTCAGAATCCAAGTGCTTTACCCCTCAGCCACAGCATACTCTGCTCCTAAGTTCCAGTTGACACTAGCTACACACCAGAGAAACAGGAAAGATCCCTTTGTACATTGTTGATATAATCCACAGCAAAGGAACTCACTTCAGGTGGAACACTGTAATCAAGTTTCAATGTCAATGATTCTATCGGATTATATCAACATTTTTTTTATATCAGATTATATCAACCATTTTTAAGCCTAATCAAATACAGTCCAGAATGGTTGCTGCCAAGTTAACTAATTTAGTGACATGCAATTCAATGTATACCTGAAAGACAGACATGTTCACTAGCAATAGATACCAAAGTAAAATTGTTAGATTGATGAATGAGACTGATGTTTAAGTCATTTTAAGATCCTAGTATATAAACTTTGTTCTGCACCAAACTTGCACTGCTGTTCTGTTCACAACAATATACATCAATATTCAGGACTGCTATAGGAAATATCAAGGTTTAAGTAAAGTCAATATTAGTCAAAACTTATCATTGTTACACAAAAATATTTAAAAAAAACCCAGCTCAATGAGACATAAAACATAGAGTTTAAGGTGGTACTGAAACATGTCACAAAAAAGAATTTAATTAAAAAAAACAGCTCAATGAGACATGTAAAGACTGTAGCTGAAGGTGATACTGAAATATCTCGTTGTTCACATAACATATCAAGGCAACAGGTTATATGTCAGGTTTTTTTTTAGCGGTGGTCAACATACAAAAAAAAGTTTGTTCGGAAGTAGTGCAAGATATACAACAGGGCAGATCAACAAATATATAATCACATTCCAAGCGTACTTAATGTCCTAGTAGGGCACACATTTAATATTGAGAGAGGCGAGTGGACCAGATACAACATAATGTAAACATTTTTTTCTAATAATTTCTAATTCAACTTGAGTCAAGCAGCAGACGTCTATCAATTATCAGAACAGAACTAGTGTTTACAAGCAGCAGACTTCTATCAATTATCAGAACAGAACTAGAGTTACAAGCAGCAGACTTCTATCAATTATCAGAACAGAACTAGTGTTACAAGCGGCAGACGTCTATCAATTATCAGAACTAGTGTTACAAGCAGCAGACGTCTATCAATTATCAGAACAGAACTAGAGTTACAAGCAGCAGACGTCTATCAATTATCAGAACTAGTGTTACAAGCAGCAGACGTCTATCAATTATCAGAACATCTTTAATATTTTAATATCTAATAGGTAATAAATCAATTAAAAAATCTATGAATGATTCAAAGTGATCATCTTTAAAAAATGTTAAAAAAAAAAGAAACTTCTTAGCCTGAATTATTGTTGCAAAGATTCCAACCAAATTTGTTGATTGTTAAAAATAATATGACATTTTTTCACAGAAATCCATTCAACAGAAAAAGTTCTTTTGCAGACCTCAAGTGCCCATATCAGTGCGAGACAGTTGTTCAGAAAGAAAAAAAAAGATAAAATTAGAGTGACAGTGTAGGGAACGTCATGGTATGAGCTATCAACTATCATATTGACGCTCATGGATTTGAGCCCTGTATGCTAGAATCCCATGCAGGACACTTGTGCTACATAATAGTAACCTTCCTTTCTGAAGGAACAATGAGACAACCAGTTGGTGCCAACTGTAAAACTTTAATACTTTATCAAAGGCCCATGACTGTAACCTACTAGAGTTAATGGGCACCACCAAGGTCTTTCAAGATAGAATGGGTCTTATATTGTCATGTAAGTTATCAAGCCAAAAGAGTATATATATATAAATTCAACTGTAAATTTAAATAAATAGTATTTAACTATGAACAATCAATATTTCTTGAATAAAATACTGCTTTGAATTGGTTTCTGCTTAAAAGAAATATATTTGAAGAAAAAAATCTACTAATATTTCCAGAATTCAAGGCAACTTCATTATAAACAATCTTTCTTTAGTGAAATTAGTATTTTCTACTTCAATATCACATTCTTCTCGCTCATTTGTTAGTAAATGTTTTACATGTTTCAGATGTTCCTTCAGAGTAGAAGATAATCTACATCTTAGTTCAAACCTCCTGCATGATGACGGGATGGCAGTGTGCAGAAAATGAGCCTCTTGGAAAATTGAGAAGACAGTTCAAAGTGCATACCATTTGACCAGGAATAAATTTTTCAGGTGTATAGAAGGAAGGTTAAAACATTTATCATTTGTTTTTAAAATATCGCATATTTTTTAATTTGATCTATATTAATGAATAAAAAAAAATGTGTGTAGATCAAATTATAAAATTGCCCTCACCTTTTATCTAAAAAAAACTCCAAGAAATATGCAAGTAATTTTTTTTTATCTTATTACTACTGACCATTTTGCAATGGTGTCTCCTTGATTCAAAGTATAGTATTGGAACCAACTAAATCAAAAATGACTTTTAAAATGATTATTTATGCGCAACTTTAGGATTGATACTATTAAAGGAATGAGTGTAGGAGTAGTATGAAGTTTAAAGAAACAAAGTCTAGCTACCCTATCTTTTAAACTAGTAACTAGATTATGGTCAATAATTTCTGAAATTGCCAATAATAATGAGCAAACAAACCAAACTAATGGCTAAAAAAAAAATGATTATCCAAATTTCGAACAAAACCTTGATACAACACTTCACTCACACCTGTCAAGGGAGATAATACTGGTCCTGTAAGTCAATCTTGAACCAAACTAATATGTCAAGTCACAGATGACTTGATGGGAATAAAGAAAACAACAGACAGACCAATGTGTCCTGTATCATGGTGCTAAACACAACAAACACTGCTCTTAACAGCTGAATTGGAATAAACTATGTATGGCACAAATAAATGGAACATGAAATTAAAATCTTGGACAGAAGAAAAAATATGCATAAAATATATGTACACGAATGTTCCATGTGGAGAGCAGACAAAATAGAATACAAGATAAAACAACATAACACATATAACCATATGTCAATTATACATATCACAAATAGAAAAATAGTACACCTTAATGTGGCTTCTACTATTTCATACCAAACAATAGAAAATGGAAAATCTTTGTTTGAAAACACACAAAAACTGCAACAGAAGACCCAAGTCTAAATAACATAATTTAGGGCTAAAAACAATGTGATAGAAATAATAAACCCTATGCTTGGATTTCACTTTAAAAAACATAGTGTCTAATCAAATTATAAAAAAATATTTCTTTTACATAAAAACCCAAGACGAAAGATTTACAACTTAACAAAATTCAATTCATTAGCTTCTTAGGTTTAAGTATCAATATTATGATGGTAAAACAGTGACATACTTATAATATTGTTTGTATTTATTAATTGTCCATCTAGAAGTTAAGTAAGTAACACAACATTCTGGCACATGAGAATCTTACATCCACAACAAAACAAAGTGTTAAAAAGCTGACTTGACAACAGGTAGTTGGAAATTTATAAAAAAAAACAACAACACATAATTCAAAATCGTCTTGGGATAATGTGTGCATATAAGAGTGTGCCAAGGACATGGAGCACTCTGACCTGTCACAAAAACAGACATTATGTTTTAGTGAACAGGAAGTACAAGCTATGCATTTACTTTTTGAATGGTTGGTACACTAAGTAATGTAGCTTTGTTTAATGCCTTCAGAATGATGGATTTAAAAAAAAACAACTCCTTGAATGTTAACATGTAACTTTGTGGGATAGTAGAAGTCTTGAAATTGTCTCTGATTCTAAATAAAAAATAAGTTGAAACATTTCATTTGGTTTTTACATTCTCTATCTCTGGCTATGTAAAATCTATCAATGTTATTTTGGTTTTCAAAAAGCAAGAGTTACAATTTTATATCTTATTCCAAAACCCAAATAGTGTCATTCAAAAGTTAATTTGTGCAATATACTGTGAATTCCATTCTGTTCACATTGGACTTCAAAGTGTCCGCCATCAAATACAACACAATCTTTGGTCCTCTGTCAACAATCATTTTCAAAACAAAATGAATCCATCATAGAGTTCAACAATTATCTCCAAAGAGACTCCCATCTAAATGGCAATGCCCCATGGTTGATATGGATACTGTTTCAAGTTGAGATTTTTTAGTAGAGCACTAAATGTATTGAAGTTAAACACAAGCACATTTTACACATGGCGGCGCTGTGGCTGAGTGGTAAAGTGCTTGACTTCTGAACCGGTGGTCCCGGGTTTAATTCCTAGTGAAAACTGGAATTTTGAATTTCGGGATCTTTAGGCGCCTCTGAGTCCACCCAGCTCTAATGGGTACTTTACATTAGTTGGGGAAAGTAAAATCGGTTGATACTTGTGCTGGCCACATGACACTCTCATTAACCGTGGGCCACAGAAACAGATGACCTTTACTTATACATGTAACAGATGGTTATTCCAGGGAAAAAAAATGTGTAGTTCAACTGACCTAACAGAGAGAAAAAAAAATTCCATCACAGATACTAGTCAACAAGTGAGACAACAGTGAGCATGTGTCAGAAGCAAACAAGTGATCACTAAATACAGATCACTAGCTCAAACTAGGATCATGGCCTTGGCTAACAGCACATCAGCTTTCCAATACTTTACAGCTTTCCTCCTCTCTGCATCCAAAATAGTCATGAGATAACACAGAAAGAGAGACATAATGGCACTCCAGACTTACAAAACAACAATCAACAAAGTCCTCAATTCAATGCACAAGTAAGTAAAAAAAAATACCATGCTTTTACAATTTTAAAAAAGGAATATAAGATTTATAAGTCTTCATAAACAGCTTTTGATTGGCCCACCTAGTGGTCACATGACTTATATATATATATATATATATGTTCAACTGAGTATTATGACTATTTGGTTTGAATGTGTAGAAGCTATTATCAAACAGTAACTCAGAAACGGGAACTATTACCCAAAACACTGCTGCTTAAGCTAGCTCCCAGTTGATCACATCAGAATGTAATATTCTAGTTCCGGTAATCTAACTTACTGCTGAAATGAAAAGGGCAAGTCTTACCTATACAACTAATGCATAATGGCAGACATGAAATTAAAGTTGTCAATATAGAACATGTAATTAAAGTTACCAACATAGAGCATTTTGTGCTGAGGTACATTTTATGCCATTCACCAGTCCTAATAATAAAAAAAAACTTCAGTCTTCCAATATCACTGTTCAAAAAGAAATAGTCTACTCTTGCAGTCTAAATAGATGCATGTCTTATAGTATTGCAAACACACATTTATTTCTAAGATTTCAAACCAGGATTTGAAAATAAAAATCTATATTTACACAGACTTTCACTTCAATAAATGTATTTATTTTTTAAAATTATGCAAGTCATGTGACAAAAAAAAAGTTGTGTCATGTGACCAACCAATTCTAATTCTGACCTGTTGATAAAATAACTGGCAAATCAATGATCTATTGGCTGGAATACTACACGTCGAGAAGAAGAAAGGGGGGAACAAATGAAAATGAATTTTAAAAAAAACATAGTGACTAGATGAGGGAAAAAAAAAATAAATCTTAATTTGTGTAAATTCAAAAAGAAAAAGATTTTTTAAAAATATTAAAACCAATAACTCTTAAAATTTGAAAAAAAAAAAAAATATATATATGTTTGTAAAATGTTTTACATGTTTTGGATGTTCCTTCAGAGTTGAAGATAGTTTACTTCCTAGTCCAAACCTCCCGCAGGACGACGGGGGATGGGAGCGGGCAGGATTTGAACCCTCGACCATCGATAAATCCGAACGACAGTCCAGCGCGCAAACCTCACGACCAGGCAGCCATATATATATGTATATCTAAACAACTAGCATCAAATAGACACCAAACTCAACGAATAATTAGAAAAAAAACAAGCACTATAGGAAGCTATGTTTTACCATTCTTACTCAGGAAGGAGAACAAAAAAGTCAAAATGTGAACTTCTCAAAAACACAGTAGGGAAAAAGAACAAACTTTACTTTAGTTACCTCATCCTAATTCCAACACTAATTTTGTAACTAGTGTTAACAATTAGTATTTAAAACATGGTCAACATCTGGAATGAAGCAAAATTGTGCTCTACCAATCAGGCAGTGCCAAACAAAAAAAAAAAAAAATGAACTGGATGCTAACTGGCTTATTTTGATATTATGTACAACACAAGCACTTGAAGAATACATACAACATAGTGTAAACAACAAGGAAAAAAAAGTGTATAAATAGTTACATCATGTAGGTAAACAAAAATTTGTTTTTTAGGTTTGAACACAATTGATAAGTGTCAGGTCAGTTTTTAGGCCGGAGAGTGTGAGTTAGAGAGCTAATACTTGCATACAAAAATAAATTCTTTCAGACACAAGTTTTATAAGAATATTAACTTGATTGTACAGATAAATACAGGCTGCAAGTATATATATAAACATTTAGAGAAATCAACAGAGAAAAAATAAAATGGTGTGTGTTGAAAAAAAAAGGTAAAGAAAATTAAATTTAAATATTGTGAATTCAATATATTATGGCAATCAAATATATGCTAACATTTATATGGATATACATAAGGAGAAATACATATAGAGTTACTTCCCCTATGTGTCATGATAGACCCTGTGTCCTGAGGATGCTGGCTGAGACAGCTGTCTTTTGAAGATATGAGTAGCCTGCTCATGGCCTTGACTGGAATCTAAACTGTTGGTAGAGAGTAAAACTTTGGTGGCTGGCCTGGGCTGAGCAAAGGATTGCAAAGGTTCAGCAAAGTCATGGGGACGCTCAGGAATGTTGGCAGGATGTTGGTGGTTGTGTAAAAGTACTTCTACCTCAAGTGTTTTAGAGCCACAGCATAGGAGATCGGAGGGCTGTGCACAATGTGGTGATGGGTTAGCACGAGTGGGGGAGGATGGAGTGGCGTAACTGTTTGTGTCTGCGTGGGCAGACGTCCCCTGACATGTCTGATCATCGTCCTTCCAAGCGTCACGCTTAATACTGCCGTCAACAGAGTTGGAAGAGCTGGACATGGTGGTTATGGCATCATTCGTCTCCAGTGATGTCTCAAGCACCCCGGATGAGTTGTGACTAGAAGCTGTGACCTCAATGTGATTGGTAAATGATATGATGCTACCATTAGTAGAGCCAGCCCTCATGGCCTCTACATCAGAGTGCCCTGAGCTTCTTGCAGACTTTGGTTCTGGGTTAAAGGAAGGGGAGAAGCCTGTACTCTTCTTTGGGGAACGAGGTGGATCAACAGTTAGATTCTTTGCAGAGGGGTTAGAGTTAAACACATTCTCAGAAGCACTATCTCTGTCTGCTTCAATTGCAAAGATCACATCAGGTTTTCCCTGGTCATGAAAGCTATTGTTACCCTGACTTGTATTGACTGAATCACACTCAGTAGCCATGACATCATAACTGGCTGCCTTTTTGACCTCGGCTCTGAAGTCCACAGCCAGATTTTTACTGGACACAGCAACGTCCCCACTTAAAGACTTTCTCACTCCTTCTCCCTCATGCCTAGTTTTGTCCCTCTCCCTGAAGCTTCCGCCACGACTCCTGTTTCCTCTGAATGACCTTCGGCTGATATTGCTGGCGTTGGATGATCTACTACCATGGCGACTGAGGCGCTCGGAAGATCTGTGCATGTTTCGCAGTAAATCAGCATTACTTTCATCCCCTATTGGTGTGTCTCTGGTAAATATTCAAATTAGAATATTTATTATATTACTCTAATCCAATGTATATCACAACTTTAAAAGTTTTCAGTTAAATTTCCATTTTAATTTAAGTCATCATCATTTTCCTTAACAAATTTTAAATTCTTAAAACAGTTAAGAAGAAACCAAAGCTGATTATAATCTGGTTCATGTGTTTTATCATGAAAATTATCATCTGGAATTATTTCAAGCATATTACAAACAATGGAGGAGCAGTGGCTGAACAGTAAAGCACTAGACTTCCAAACTGGGGGTCCCGGGTTCGAATTTTGGTGAAGACAGGATTTTTTTATTTCGGGATCTTTGGGCGGATCTAAAGGGGGAAATTTACTTTATATATATATATATATATACATATATCAGTAAGGATAGAAACTCATTATTTATAAATCCAGAAGTACTAACTGAAATAGTTTTAAAGTCTAAGAGAGAGACAGAGGGATCTCTATATCTACAGCACTGACCTATAGAAAATCTACATTTATAGGTTGTGTAAGATCTACATTAATTTTAAAGCTCTTGAATATTCCATGAAAATTTCAAAAGCCCTAGAATATTCAAGGATAATTTTAAAAGCTCTTGAACATTCTAGGATCATTTTAAAAGCTCTAGAATATTTTAGGAATACAAAGTAAGTGGAAATTTAGCTTTGATATTAAAACTTATTGAGTAAACTTGAGCCATCATAACGTTATGACTTTATTTTGAGCCCTGACTGATGGCAGGAATTTATGACTTTATTTTGAGCCCTGACTGATGGCAGGAATTTATGACTTTATTTTGAGCCCTGACTGATGGCAGGAATTTATGACTTTATTTTGAGCCCTGACTGATGGTAGGAATTTATGACTTTATTTTGAGCCCTGACTGATGGCAGGAATTTATGACTTTATTTTGAGCCCTGACTGATGGTAGGAATTTATGACTTTATTTTGAGCCCTGACTGATGGCAGGAATTTATGACTTTATTTTGAGCCCTGACTGATGGCAGGAATTTATGACTTTATTTTGAGCCCTGACTGATGGCAGGAATTTATGACTTTATTTTGAGCCCTGACTGATGGCAGGAATTTATGACTTTATTTTGAGCCCTGACTGATGGCAGGAATTTATGACTTTATTTTGAGCCCTGACTGATGGCAGGAATTTATGACTTTATTTTGAGCCCTGACTGATGGCAGGAATTTATGACTTTATTTTGAGCCCTGACTGATGGCAGGAATTTATGACTTTATTTTGAGCCCTGACTGATGGCAGGAATTTATGACTTTATTTTGAGCCCTGACTGATGGCAGGAATTTATGACTTTATTTTGAGCCCTGACTGATGGCAGGAATTTATGACTTTATTTTGAGCCCTGACTGATGGCAGGAATTTATGACTTTATTTTGAGCCCTGACTGATGGCAGGAATTTATGACTTTATTTTGAGCCCTGACTGATGGTAGGAATTTATGACTTTATTTTGAGCCCTGACTGATGGCAGGAATTTATGACTTTATTTTGAGCCCTGACTGATGGTAGGAATTTATGACTTTATTTTGAGCCCTGACTGATGGCAGGAATTTATGACTTTATTTTGAGCCCTGACTGATGGCAGGAATTTATGACTTTATTTTGAGCCCTGACTGATGGCAGGAATTTATGACTTTATTTTGAGCCCTGACTGATGGTAGGAATTAAGTTATGACCCAAGCATGCACTCACATGGATCCAATGACAGTCTTACGCTGGACAGATCTCATATACTGGATGTGCTCCTGCTCCAAGGTGATAACACACTTCTGAATCTCTGCGATGGTCTGGTAGCAAGAGGAAGGGTCCTCAATGTTGGACCCCAGGCCTTGAACTTTGTTCATGCCAACTTCACCATGGTACACTGCCTGGTCTCCACAAATTTCTGCACATGAGCGGAAAATAAAATAAAATAAAAACAAATAAAGAAAACAAATGATCAAACGATTCTAACCCTCTTTCCAAACCCAGAAAAAACTGAAAGAACCAAAACTCATACAGGCTAAAGAAACAGAGGGGGAAAAAAAGATAATTTTGATTCCATCGAAACTAATAAGACTTGGCTTTCAAATCCTGAATTAGACTATAATAATAATAACTTAATAATAATAATAATAATTTAATTTATAGAGCGCTGTTAACAAGCAAGCTCAAGGTGATGTGATAACACTTCAAACATAAACACAAGGAGCTAAAACCATAACTTTTGAGGGAGAAGCGCAGGGCTCTCCAAAGGACTGCCACTTGATAGCCAAGTCTTATTCATTGGATCTAGTTTTATTTTTTAAATAGCTCATTATTTGAAGTAAATTCAGAAAATAAAAGAAATAAGAAAAAAAAAAAAAGAAGAAACATTTTAAATGAGCAAACTAATAAAATGAAAATAAAAGTCCTGAGTTTTGAATTGCTACATAGCCATTGGTTATTTACAACCTTATTAAGTCAAACACAAAGTGAAAGAAAAAAAAAAGTCAATGCTCTGTATTTCAGAATAGTGAATTTAATATACTATGGTAACTATTATTATTATTGTAAATACTAATCAAGTACAATTTATTAAGTCTGCACAGAAATTAATATCACTATATTATAGCTACTTATTTTAAATATCAATATATTATAGTTATTTTAAATATTAATATATCATAGTTATCTATTTTTTTTTAATATCACTATATTATAGATACTTATTATTTTAAACAATAATAATGGCAATGTCATTATTATTCCAAAGATTAAGAATGAGTGCAAAGTTTCGCATGACTAGGCAAACCCAGTTGTGACCTGCATATTTTACCGCATTTCCAGCAGACAAAGCCATTGTCCATCAGCGGTTTACTTACCCTATTTTCATGCAAATAATTTGCATGCACATATCCAGCATAAATTACAAAATAAGTAAAAACAAAATTGTACAAACAGCACCTTTATTACCCCAATATGAAGAGTTTATTTATGACCCAAGTGCTGCTTCCAACATGCTTCCTTTATTGGGGGGGAAAAATAGTGAGCATGATACAAGTTTTGATGGCTTTACTAACTGTAGCGAGGACAGTGACATTAGTGAGACTGACAATTGATTGTGGATGTAAAAAAACTTGTATAACCAACTGGTTATTTTCATCTTCTGTTCCTGGTCTCAATAATAAGGGCTTATTTGTAATGTAGCGGAGGCACCTTTTGGAAGTGTTCTAGGAGCCTTAAATGCCTTCGATAAAGCACCCATGTCTCAGAGTTATACAAAAGTGTGGTGAGAACATTGATTTTGGTTGCTATGTGAAGGGACCTATTCCCCCATACTTTTCAGTTTGAGGTTGGCTTTTGTGAAACGGTTTTTCTGGACACCGAAACATCGCTGGACACTGTGCTGCCCAGGTAGGTCAAGTATTTTTAATATCAACATATTATAGCTACTTATTATTTTTAATATCCATACATTATTGAACTACATATTAATTTTAATATTCAAATACTGCTTGCTATTAATCACAACCTCTGGCGGTACCAAAGAACATGGTTAAACTATTGTCCCCTCACAATTTAACCTAACTAAACAATCAGGACACTGATTGAGCTCTTATTCAAACTGTCTTTTCTTATTAGCTGAAGTTTTTTTGTTGTTTTTTTAAATATTCTTAACTTAAACTTGCTTGCTAAAAAAGTTACCAAAAAAAAATGTACATTAAAATTATTTATTTATACAGTTTAAAACTATATAATATTAAATAAAAAAAAAAATACAGGGGGAATTGCCAAGTTTAAAGTGCAATATAAAAATGTTTGTTACATAAATATTCTTGTGCATATGCAATATATAAAATCAAATCTAGTTAATAGGACTAGCTGGCTGCTCATTCTTAATAAGTCCTAAAGCACCGAAACCATTTTGTTATATATTTCATTTCATTAAACTAGCTGGTTATCACAAACAAAAATGATCATGTCCGATTAACCCTTAAATGACTGTTTATATATTTGTTTATATGTGATTGTATATGTATGTGTGTAATGAATGAGCTAGAACCCATTAAATATGAACCTCTCCTTTTGTTTACATAAAAAAAAACAAGACCTGCCATTTGGTGAAAGATGTCAGGATTAAATCTAATCACTTATTTTTTTTTTTGGGATAGATTTTCATGTTTTTAATCTCTTTCAATCCTTTATATTTTAAATAACAAAATGAACATTCCACCAAGTGGCAGGGTCAAGCTTAGTAAAGAAAAGAATTGAACAAATCATGAACAAATAACAGTTAGCTTTACCCTTCTTTTTTCAATGTTACAAACAAATGTTCACCTTAAATGGAGTCAACTAGAAAATGTATATTTTTCTCCTACAAGGGAAGAATGTTTTCTTTTTAATATCAAAAGTTAACAAAGTCATTTCTTAAAAAAACAAAACAAAAAAAAAACAATAGATAAGTGGGAAGTAAATAAGAGATTATTCAAAAACAAACTGAGAAATAAAGAAATCACTGGTTTCTCCAAAGAAAAAACTATCTTGTTATTACAAGTTATACATTATGTGATGGTGACCTAACAAATAGTCAATTTTATAGATCAGTAGAAGTTTAAGGTTTATTTATATTATAAAATCTAACTAAGAAATGTGTTCACTATGTGTTGAAACATCAAATAATAAAATTAAGTGTTAGCCTTTCAATGCACACTTTCAATAGATATATAAAATAACTACTGCCATAGCTAGCCTAGCGAAATATTCCTGAAACTGTCTACTAATGTAAGAATTATTGAATACAAATCAAAGCATAAATGGTTGGCACAGCTTAGCAAAATCTCTATTTTAGAACCAATACTACAAGTTTAGAGACTAACTAATCAGATTGATTTTAACTTTCTAGTGTTGGATAATTAGCAACTAGTCAAATATGCAAAATAATTTTTAAGAAGGTTTCATCTGATTTTCGTTCCATTGAATAGATAGTGTTTTATATATAACTTTTCAAACTCTATTAACTGAATCATGAAGTCATCTGATGAACTGGTCAACTTCAGTATAGATAAAGTTAACATGATCCAAGCAACATTTAGACATTACAAAATTCAAACACCAATTATCCAACTGAACAGAGTAGTATAATATCAACCAGAAAACTTCCAAACTGATCATTAACGAACAGTTTAGTATGGTCAAGTATGTGTCTGTGTTTAACAAGTGAAACCAAGGAAAATCAACCAGTTTTTTTTATTGCCAATTGTGTGTTCGGCAAAGGTATATTTACGTAGAAATTTCTTGATTATAAAAAGTCCTTAAATAACATTAATAGCATGGAGAGTTGTACATTTGGTAAAGTTTGATTTTGTTGATTACATATTTCTAATCATAGAATGGTTAGTCATAGCCAAGTTGTCTAAACTAGAAATGTATATTCTGGTTATATATTTTGGTTATTAATAGCAAAGGTGACTGGAGTAGAAATGTTGGTTGGAACAAGTAATTATTAGTAATACAATGTTAGGAAAGATGAATGTGTAAATCCTTCTGTCCACAAGACAAAGTTTGACTTTAAAATTAAAAGCAACTTGTAATAACAATAAAACACCATCACAACATAACATAGCAGCTGGATTTTAAAAAAAGGCAAAGGACAATTCCGAATACACAAGCAACGCTCTCTAATGATGCAGTTATCTCCTTCAGCCATTCAAAGGACCAAAGATGAAAATGTTAAGGCTAAAATTTCTATACATGATGAAAACCAATTTGTAATTGTTATGGCTACAGTCATACACCTAAAATAAAACTAGAAATGTATTCCATTACTGCTAGGTTCAAAGTAAGGTGTTAGCAGCTGGAAGGTATATTGAATTAAATAAAAAAAAGAGCTACTTGCTATTAAGTAGAACAAAAAGCAGAAGACAATCAAAATGTTAAAACAAATGGAGGAGCAACAAAAAGGAACAGGGGAGGGGGGATTAGTTCACAACATCAAGACCTTACCATTATATTCAATATCTTCTGCATCCACATAGCCTGGAACAAAAAGGTGGGGGGCTTCTTAACATTTGGTTTATACATTTGTTTTTCAGAGTGTTTCAACCAGTCAACTAGCTTTTAGAAGAAACAGAATTTCATGGTGGCCAGATTTTGAGTTCAGAATCTGCTAAGGAATTTTTACTCGTCCTTCATTTGTATATGCAAAAAAAACATGGTCACTGCTATAATTACAAAAACAAAAAGCTATTTTTTAAAACCTGTAATTACAGTCTAAAGATCTCAAGATCTTGTGGAGGAACTTTTACTCTAGAAAAATCTATCAGTCCAAGCCAGTGTCCAAGTGACTTTGATCCTAACAGGCAACAAAACCCTTAGCCTCAGCAGGTATTTACACAGGTTAACTCTTTCTCTCAGTAATTATTTACCACATTCTGGTGGAATCAACGCTGATATCATCAGTTAGGAGAGAAAGAGTTAATACTAGTACATAAACTAATATAAAAAGTTCTGTGATAGAAGACTAGAATACTTCATGTGTAACATGACCAGGCTAGTTCATTTCTTGTTTGTACTAAAGGTTAATAATGTCATTTGGTCCAATGAAAGACAGATAAGGGAAGTTTCAGAGAGAATTAAGCTTGAAAAAAAAAAAAAACCCTGAGAAATAATCAAATAATTTGTTTCTCCAATGAAAAAAAAAATTTCAAAGGAGCATGCCCTCCCAATCAAACAAAGAAAAGCTCACAGGACAGCACACGCTAGGGTCACACAGGACAGCCAACGCTAGAGTCACACAGCCCGGTGCGCTAGAGTCACACAGGACAGCCTGGTGCGCTAGAGTCAATATCTCCTTAAAACTAGAAAGAGAACTCCAAACAAAAACACTATCTAAAAACAGCAGCTCAAACAAAGGGGGATAAAAACATGCTGGCACTTCAATGTGATGGCAATCCATAACAGGCTACTGCATTTTAGTTTTAGACTCCATTATAACATAAGCTTGTAGTTTCTATGTTGACAACAATGGCAAAAGAATGATGAGGAAGTGGACTTATAGATCTTCAGCTATGTGCTTGTATTTTAGACAGTGGTAAAACAATTCTAGTAACAAATCATCCTGAATTCGCAAGACAAACAAAGCCCTCCAAGTTTTACCTTGCCACTGGTCAATTATTTTCCTTAAATAGTTTTAGTATACAGTCTAAAATACTAGTAACGAATCATCCTGAATTCTCAAGACAAACAAAGCCCTCCAAGTTTTACCTAGCCACTGGTCAATTATTTTCCTTAAATAGTTTTAGTCTACAGTCTAAAATAAACTGAGATGCAATGTAAACCTTTTTGTGTTGTAGACTAATGTAATAGCAATCAGGTTAGACTAAGATATAATACTAAAATAAATTATAGGGACACAAAACAAAAGTTTATGGAGTTAGCTATTGATACTTAACGACCATTCAAACCAAAGAAAAACTCAGAAGATAAACATAAAAAATACTTTAAAAAAAAAAAAAAAAAAGCTAATTTGAAGTGTAATTGTATCAATTAGTTTGGATCAGTCATGTAATTAAATTTGTAATAGATCTAAACCAAAAACAATAAATCTGTGTGATTAATAACATTTTTTACTAATTGATCTTGTTTAGTTCATGCTTTCAGCTTTCTACCACTAATCTGGACCAGTTTAGGGGGATGTATCTGGGTGGATTTTACTGTAATTGGTTTTAAAAGCTTTTGCAAAAAAAAAAGGGGGGGAACATCCTGAATTCAAACTCGTGGCTCACACCTCCTCAGGCAGACATGCTAACCACTCTGCTAGTGAGGTACTTTTGACTTGAGAGGATTGTCTAATTATATATTGTTTGTTTTAATTTAGAGTGATGCCCTATAAAGCAAACTAATTCAGCTTATACCACCACTTCAGTCAAGAACAATTTCTTTCCCTTGTTCAAGATACCAAACAAAATAATTTTAATTACCAATAGTTAATTGACTAATCTGTTAATCTTTTTTTTAGATTGGTTCTTGTTGAAGAAATAAGTGTGCCAAATTTCACCTTGATCTGAGATTGGGTGTCAGAGGAATAAGGTGTACAAAGATTTTTACCAGACACACAAACAGTGAGTTGATAGATAAGCTTTGTAATAATAAACATTCCCCTTCAATTTTTATGTAAAGTCATAATTTAACAAAGTGTTGTGCAATCCTCATCTTCCTTAGCCACTTCATTGGATCAAATAGTAAAAGGTCACCCACAGGAAGCAAGCTGAGTTCTATGCAATATCTAGGCAATAAGCCATCTAGAAAGTCTCCTTAACTCTGATATGACCCGACAGGCTTTCATAAATGTCATAAATGCTTTTTTTTTACCCATAATTTATTCTAGCACTAAAAATGAAGAAGCCTGATTGCAAAGATTGGAGTGAATACCCCAACACCATTTCTGGAAGTGATCATGAGACATTGGGGATGACTCAGTAGCCAATTAGTGACTAGGCATTCTAATTACAATCATGACTGAGCTAGAAGGTAAGCCCATTCAACAGCTACAATACACAAACTAACATCTCTAGGCACTGCATCATCACTAGTTGAATGAAAGAAATCATCACTAAAACATAACAGGATATTTCTACAACACAAACATGTCACATAACTTTAGGAGGGAGTCACTACGTTTCTGTTTCTAATTTAGTATTTTTACAACAAAATTATTTCATTTTATGAAAATTATCTTAAATCTAAAATGGAAGGGAAAAAAGAATGATTAACAGATATTTTTAAAAGATTCAATCTTGTTGATACCAAATAGTCTTTAGAATAACATTATTTTTTTATTTATTTATTTTTTGCTGTTGTTTTAAGCATAGCAGACTGGAGTGGATTTTCATCAGAAAGGTAAAATATAAGTTTATGTCAAATCATAAAGGAAATGAAACATACAAGGATGTTTTCTCTTAAAACAATAAACAAAAGTAAAGTCCCAGAAGCCATAATTCAGAGAGCTAAACACCAGTCTAAGAAGACATTCTAAAGGCTAGATTGTAACAAGAGAAACAATAAAGGCACAACCTTGAGACTAGTTCTGGCTGAAATAAAAGAAAACGTTAAGACTTTAAACCAGTTCTGATGTCAGGGGGTGAAGGGTTAATGATGATGGACTGAAGGATGAAACTATTTAGTGATTGGACTTTCAATACAGTACAGTAGTAGTATAGACATTTCTTGCAACACACCTACACAGTTTTATGTTCTTGCAACACACCTACACAGTTTTATGGCCATCATTTTCTTCAGTGACATAAAGTCTCGGAGATGTTCTCCTAATGCAACAGTCTGCCCATTTTTTCAGTGATTATTGTTTAACTCATAAAACATTGAAGAAACAGAAAGTGAAACAAATGTATATATACTACAGAGGGTGTTACAAATGTAGGCAAAAGTCATCAATACATTGCAATGAAAAGTGAAAACATTATTTCATAGGAAAATCCTGACATTGAGATGAATGACTGAAAAAAAATAATGCAAAGCAATTAAAGCTGTCTGCACTGGATCAGAGTAATAGGGAATATGAAGTGTCATTACACATCGAGAACTCTCAATGTCACCATCTCCAGCTGTTTTATAAGTGTCCACTAGTAAACAAAACTTGATATCCACTGATGACTCACTCTCCACTTTCACTACTCAAATTTTACACAAGACTAAAAAGATTTACTGCTGTGGGGTGAATGACTGTATAGAAAATGACTAAACATACATGTAGCTAATAATGAAGGCCTCATGGCCCCAAGGTCCTTTGTTTTTACTTGTTCCAGCAGGGTTTCCTCTGTTTATGTTTAGTGTATGTTCAATTTGTACTACAGAAAGTCTCACTGACTACAGAAAATTGGACTGATAGTTAAGTATTCTCTGTAGCATATATTTCCTCCCATTAATTGAAATTTGAAAACTGAGCTGGAATATTGACAAGGCAAATAGAACATTACTTTGAATGTGGTTCAAACTAATTTTTACTCAGTGGAGCATCTAATTAGAATGTGTTTACCTTGTAAAGCATCTAATTAGAATGTGTTTACCTTGTAAAGCATCTAATTAGAATGTGGTTCAAACTCAATATTTACCTTGTAGAGCATCTAATTTATCTATCTGGTCCAAAAAGAGTGAGTGTATCTTCTCCACCTCCCTGTCAGAATCAAAATCAGTCTGGATGTTGGTCAGCTGTAACCCACTGGTCACTGGAGTACATCCAGACAAGGAGTGGTCAGTGGACTTGCAACTGTCAAAATAAATACAAAATACATAGAAAAGGATGAATTAACAATCCTGAAAAGAAATGTATATTAATGTACAAATAAGGCTAAATTGACTCTAACGACAAAAAAAACCCAGTAAAATTTTGATTCAGAACTGACAGATTCTAGTTGAGAAGAAGGGAAAAAAAAAAAGCATCAAATCATTCACACTAACATATTTCTTCTTATTTTTTTGAGCTTATGTTTCTAATTTTCAATATTTATTATTTGGACTTCAAAGATTTGAGTGAATGATATTTTGTTTATAAAACTATTTAAAAAATGCTATTCTAAGCACACACAAAATTGCTATTTATATTTATGAGTAGACTTTTGTTCTGTACTACGTTTAAGTAAGTAAGATATACAAAAATGTTCTTCAAGAATGAAATATACTAGTGACATTGCATCAATTATGTTGAATCAATCATGTAATCAATTATCTGGGAGAAGATTTACATGCTGCATTCTCAAAAAAAAAGGTTGCTCAAGTCAGAATTTAGACATAAGTCAACATGATAGGAGGCCAACATGTTAAGCCACTGAGCTATTCAAGTACTTAGAAAAATGGAAGGTTTATTTAGTTCATTGTTAGTTTGAAATTTTTATTTTGGAGTGGTTCATGTGTTGTCATCGATGATGAATAATTGTGACAAAGTTTCAACTTGATCCGAGACTCACTCCGTCTCTCTGTCTGGTCAAAATCTCAAACCTTTTGTCTCCTGCGCTTATTCTCTATCACTATTGTTGAAGTCATTTTAATAGTTAAAATCAATGGTGCATAATAATGCAGCCCACATTATTATTATTTAGCAAGTAAATATATTCAATTACTGATTCAGATTTTGAAAACTGTTCATTTGGTACAATATTTTCTCTATTAGTTGACCATGATCCACATTATCAAGAATATCATACACAGTGTTCTTGCAAAACAAATTTCTTTTCATATCAGAATTAATTTTATAAGAATTATTAAAATAAAACATGATATAATAATCATTCTCATGATTAGTACAAGTCTCTTAAACAGTGTCACAGTAGAATTTTCAATAATGTCATAGGTGCGCTGCAGTACTGCTCCTAAATGATCACTTTGTTACCACTACCAACACACTACTTACCACAGCCAATGGTTGTTGATAAAAGCACCGGGGTGATAACTGGGATGTCTGTTCTTATTGCTCTTACAAATATTCATTAGAAGGTTCAACCTAGAGGTAAAGACAAATATACTTTAGTGGGAAAGTCTAGATGAATGATATCCAAGTGCAACAAAAAAACTTATAAGCACTTAAAAAAAAAACATAGATTAAAGCTATATGCTATCTCTGACATAATGCCTCATTTAACTCTTTCTCTCCTAATCAAGGAAATCATCTTTGATTTAATCAAATCATTTAGTGAAATCAACAATATTACCTTGAATGCTTAGAAGTTATTTTTTTCGTTTTCTTTTCCCAAAATGTTTTTAATTGCTTATAAGTAAATCTTGAATAGTTTCCCTTTGTAAAACATGCTGAAAGTTGTTTTCCTTTTCAATCTGTTTTTACCAAAAACAATGTTTTTTCAAGAGTGGAGGCTTAACTAGTTCTTTAGATTGACATTCTGGTAGTGGTAGAATGGGATAATGTGCTCCAGGCTATCCTTCTATTTGTATCAAAGATGTTATATGAAAGGATTTGTGAAAACGGATAAATAAGGCTTGTCTACGAGTCTGAAGTTTAGTGAGGAATGCAGTATTTTCCGTGGCTGTGACCTACATATTTTGCCACACCCAGGGCAACATAACCATTGTCTGCAGGTGGTCGATTTAGATTTTCTTTTCAAAGTCTGCGTTTGTCCTCGGCAGCAGATTTTCTTTTGGTCTCAAATGTGTATCCCGCGCAGGGGCATAGCTAGGAATTTTCTAGCGTTGGGGGGCCTGACCTCTTTGGGGGTCCTGCATTTAGCGTAATTTTTTAATTTTTAATGTAAATACACTCATTTGGGGGCCCCTTTCAAATGGGGGCCTGGGGGATTTTCAAATTTTCCCCCCTCCTCCCCCCACCTCTGTGAAGATAACAAAAAAGATTTATTTTTTTTTAAATTGCTTTTATCTAGCACATATTTCCTGCTTATAATATGCTCGGTGCACTATGGTCCAGTCTCTTTTGTGGACCATCT
Organism: Biomphalaria glabrata; assembly: GCF_947242115.1. Taxonomy (NCBI): domain Eukaryota; kingdom Metazoa; phylum Mollusca; class Gastropoda; family Planorbidae; genus Biomphalaria; species Biomphalaria glabrata. The sequence goes on along the minus strand of NC_074725.1, from coordinate 27,091,183 downwards.
GAGAGGGTTTCCATTTCCGTTTTGAATTTAGGCACTGGAATTGAACCTTGAGCTTCTTGTTAGACAGCCAAACCGTATGTAACTATTAGTGTTACTTTTTTTTTTCTATGCATGTTTCATCAACATTCTCAATGCACTTTGGTCTAATCTCTTTTGTGGACATGTGAAGGGAGGGAGGGGGGGGGTTAGTTAGAAGGTTTGAGAAATTTACGTGGTAAGTTTGGTTACGTGATTTTACTTGGCACATCTGCAAACTATACCCCTTTAGGCCATGGGTTCAGTAGTGACCAATAAAATATAGAGATTACAGATATTTAACACCAGACAATGGACTTCCTTCGTGACTGTTTTATATGATCAGAATTTAAGTTTGAAAATAAAAAGTAGATCAAATAAATGTTTACCATTCTTTTTCTTCCACACAGTTGTTGGCCTGGACATATAAAGCTTGCTTGGTGTGAACTACTTGAAACATCTGAGGAGAAAACACCAACTAATGAAAAACACAGAAAGTGTCAACATATTAAAACACAGAAAGTATCAACATATGAAAAACAGAGAAAGTATCAACATATGAAAAACAGTGAAAGTGTCAACAGATGAAAAACACAGAAATTATCAACATTACAGTGTACAATAAGACAGGCTCAACGATTATTGGAGATTTTCTGTTCAATTTGAACTTGTTTCTATAACTGTGAAGAAGTTGATTGTTAAATAATTTAACTTTATGGTTTTGATGCTGTGACATATTAATCTTAATTGCTTGTTTAGTGTGTCAAGTTGTTATAATCTGAGTCATTGCTTGACAAACCAATGGCTGGACTTTGTGACTTGTATACTTATATTGACAGCGAATGTCTAAATATAAAGATAATGATCAAAGCTGTTTGATGCAAATGTGTTTAAATATAACAACAATGTTGAAGAATAAACTCATCAAAAGAAATGATAGGTTAGATTGTCGTCTGGCAGAGATTAGTTGCTATTATAAACAAGTTTATTTTCACATGTGACAGCAAACGAATGTTAGTAAAGCAAAACATATTTGTTTGACTTCAAGTTTTAAAAAGCAAAATATTAAAAATTATTTACAAAAAAAAACACGAAGTTATGTAAGGGGAAGAACTCCACCCTTGTCTTATCTTATATAATACAGACGTTACTTCAAAAAAGAAGATGATTACAACTATATCTGTCAAACCCTTGTAGACAGGTCAAGGTCATTAAAAAAAATTTTGAACAGTTTGTCTGTACTCAAATTACACTATGACACTTGGAAAGGATAGACCTTGATAGAAAGTAGTTCAAGGCTACCGTAGGTCAAGAAAAATAGACAAAGAAAACAATCAAATGTAAGCCAAGTTGAAGGTTGTTGAGGGGACATAAGACATAATGGTTCTAGATGATTCTATAAAAAAGAAGAGAAGCTTATTTTGTTAGCAAAGAGCTTGGAATTATTTGGTTAGAAAGATTTAGAAGTCACTAGTTTTAAAGTAAAAAGTTGGATGGTTTTATTGATCATCATTATTGTATCCTGTATCTGCTATGCACAAGAGCTATATATTTAATTATATATAGATTTACAGTTTCAAGTTTTTAAAACTTTAAGGCAAGATAATTGTATCTAGAGTGGTTTGAACTATAATAACGACACCTCTGAATCCACATGTCACTAGCATATCTCATCAAGCAAACAAAACAAATTTGTGACAATATCTATCAATAGTGTAGAAGTTATTTCCATTATTCAATATCAAACAAAATAATTAATTACCAATAATTAATTGACTAATTGGTCAATTTTTTTATTGATACATGTTTTGTTAGGTACAATAAATAATTGTTTAAAGTATCAACTTGATCGGAGAATGCATGTGGGAGAAATAGCGTTAACAATTATTGAAGGGGACTAAACCCTACTAATTTAGCCATATATCTAAATAATGAAGGATTAATTTTCCTTGCTGGTATTAAACAAAAATAATTAATTATATCACTAATTAATTGACTAATTGGTTAATTTTTTTGTGTTGATTCATGTCTTGCCTATGCAGATGAATAATTGTGAAAAGTTTCAACTTGATCAGAGAATGAGTGTGGGAGGGAGACATAATGTGCACACACTTTTTACCAGACAGACAGACAGAGTGAGTTGATATAAGCATTGCAACAAAAACAAAAAAGAAAAGTTGAATGCCTCAAAACAATGAGGATCTTGATAAACTTTATTACTTCTCCATCAAATGATAGTAGTAGGTCTATATTGTTAGTAGCTAGTCAAACAGCCAAACATGTCAAAAACATAACATTAAAACAAGGTTACAAAGACAGTTTGTGTGGAAACACAAACTCAAAATCGGCCCCCAAAGTGGTCTACCTAGAGTCTTCACAGCATCTACATAGATCTATATTCATTTAGCGTACACTTATATTTTTTAAAATAATAATTATTAACCTTATCCATACATTCAAAATTAATAACATTTTACATGAAATAAAATAAAGAGAAATTTAAAAAGATTTATTCTTCTTACAAAATTAGATAAATTGGCAACACAAACAAAAAAAAATGCTTGACCTATTTTAGTTAGGTAGTAGGTCTACTTGGACCAGATATTCCCCTCGCAAAATAAAAATTAATATCTCCATTGTCATACAAACTAAACATAGATCTAGCTAGATCTAGACCTAGTTTTAGATCTAAATCTAGATTCAAGATCTAAGTCTAGGTCTAGAACTAGTAGACCTAAGACTGTTCCTTGAGGTACACCTGAGTTTACTGTTACCGGTGTTCATTTAGAACCATTTATTATTACAGTTTGTTCTCTCCCTATCAGAAAATCTTTAATCCAATGATGCAATTGGACCATCAATGTCAAAATATTTTAATTTTTTAAGCAAACTATGGTGATGAACTTTGTCAAAAGTTTTGGAAAAATCTAGTAAGATAGCATCTATTTGCTCACTGTTGTCTAAACCTTTTGAAAAATCATCATTTAGTCCTATTAGTTGTGTTTCACATGATCTATATTTCCTAAAGCCATGTTGGTATGGAGTAAGGACATTATGTTTGTCTAAGTGGTTTATGATGTTGCTACATATTATGTGTTCTAGGATTTTACATGTGATGCTGGTAAGTGATACTGGTCTGTAGTTTCCTGGGTCTGATTTTTCTCTTTTTTTAAATAGAGGGGTGACATTAGCTTCTTTCCAGTCCCTTGGTACTCTGCCCTGGTTAAGAGATGCCTAAAAAAGTATTCTGAACACTGGTGCTAGCTCATTGCTTAGTTCTTTGAGTAATCTAGCTGGAATACCATCAGGTCCAGATGCTTTATTAGGTTTGATGTTGGCTAATAGTTTTTGGATTCCCTTTTCTTGTATTTTTATATCTCCTATGTTGTATACTTGGTTCAAATTATGTAATATGTCTTTGTCTCCTGGGGCTGAGAATGCTGATGCAAAGTATTTGTTTAGGATGTTAGCTTTAGTTTCATTATCATTGTGTGTTAAGTTGTCTTCCCCTTTTAATGGCGCTATGCCTGTTGTTTCCATTTTCTTAAACTTAATGTATGACCATAGTATTCACTCTTCAGCTGTCTGCTTACTTTTTGGGTTAGATGTTTAATTTTTATGTAGCTCTTTTATGTCCTTAAGGTTTTGGTGTTTATCTATAGTTAGTGTTTTCCAATTTATATCAGGTAGGTTGAAATCACACATAATCCATAATCTTGATATAGAATCTAATATATCTAGACTAGAACTCATATGAATTTGCACATTTAATCTTAAAATTACTAGACCTAGGCCAAAGTTATGATCATGAATAGAAGGCCTTTTGTTACAGAGTAATGCCATTACTAATGGTGTACTATGCTGTTAGTATCCGATTCATTTCTTAATCTGATACTATGTTTACCTAATAAATAAATCTACACCCCTAAGCTGTCAGAAGATAAGTTATTGTCATAATTAAAATTTTGTTCAAATTATTAATACATTTATTATAAATATATCTAGATTTGGGCTCTATTTAGTCTTATTAAGACTGTCAAGTGTAGGCCCCTGCAATGAGGATATGTCAAAACTACGCGCTATAAAAGTAGTTCGTTATTTTTTGAAACTTATAACTAAAATGAAGTTCGTATCAAAATTCTTTTTTATAAACAACATGTGAATCAATATTCTATTCAATGAGTTAGTTAATAAATGGAAAATATATTTTATAATGAACCATTGACTTTTTTTTACCATTGTGACCTTAGATGCAAATTTTTTATACCAATGTGTGAATCTATGAATGAAGCTTGAGATATTAATGAAGAAGTCCATGACCTTTTTTAAAAAAAAGTTATCTCCCTTTAAGTTTTTCATTGAAAAGTGGTGTAATTTTTTTTTAAAATCTGCTTGCATATATAATTTTAAAAATTACATGGTTCACTTTTGGAAAAGAAAAAAGGAGGTGTTGCATCAGAACTTTGAATGATCTAAAATATCATGATGTCCAATTTTTATTTTCTCTTCTAGTTTCTGAGATATAAACGGGACGGAAGGACGGACAGACAGGCCACACAAAACTAATAGTGTCTTTTCCCCTTTCAGGAGGCCACTAAAAAATGGTAACACTTGTAGCTTCAATATTTTGAAGCCTTTTAAAGTTAATGAAAAAAAAAAAAAAGATTTTGGAAAAAAAAATTATATGAATGAAACAAAGTTACCAAATTAACCACCTTAACTCTCTAATGGCATCAACAAAAATCTTATTAACAGTATTATATATAGTATAGTAAGAAAGTGATTGGATGCTATATACTCACATATTTCATTTTGAAGGATTCTTCTTCTAACCTTTCCACTGCTAATATATCAGTAATATGGATTTCAAACAAAGGTTGCTTCTCACCTAGAGAAAATGATAAATGTTTGACTAGTCACAAAACTGGAGTAGGTATTCCTACACACATATTTAGTCAAATAGCAAAAGTGGCAAACAAGTCAAAGCTGTAAAATATTCAAAGAGCATTTTGCCACTTTTGCTTCAATAAACAGCACATGCAGTTTTATAACTAGAATTTCACAACAATGAAGACACTCTTCTGTAAGTTTTCTTGTTCAGGTTACAGATACTACAGTAGATTGAGGCTGACCACATGACTGGGCTTATCTGTATTAACAATCACTTGTGTATTAAAAACTTTTTTTTTCAATAATAGTTAATAGATATTCCATCAGGGAACTTTACCAGGAAAAAGAAAAAGAGGCAGACAGAGAAAGCGATGGGAAGACAACATAAAAGAATGGACGGGCCTGCCAATGAAAGAGGTTCTATCAAAGGCAAAAGACAGAGAAATGGAAAAAGACTGTCGACAAATCTTGCATGGTGCCCCAACGATCCAACAGGCTAAGGAATAGGTGAAGGTAAAATTGAAAACAAATTTCTATACTCAAGAGCTATCCATTGATTATCACCAAATGATATGTTAATAATAAGAATGTGAATGCAGTATGATCTTATTGTATACTTCATTATACAACATGGGTATAAGTAGAGTAGTAAGGTTCCTCTTTCAGACCATGTGATCTATGGGGCAGATGATGTAAAGGTCATCTGTTTCTGTGGACCACGGCTAAAGAGGGTGTCATGTGGCCAGCACAACGACCAACCACCTTTACTTTTCCCAAACTAATGTCAGACACCCATTAGAGCTGGATGGACTCAGAGGTGCCCTAAATATCCCAAAAGTAAAAATCCCAGTTTTCACCAGGATTCAAACCCAGGTCCCATGGTTCAGAAGCCAAGCACTTTACCACTCAGCCACCATGCCTCCACATGTGTACAAGTTGGGTTATTGTTCTAGGCTGGCTATGTATGAGCAAAATGTGTTATAAATTAATATTAAATATTACAATGGAATGAAACTAAAGTATAAATGGTACAACTAGAATTAGAAAAGTGAGTGAAGTTGAACGTTCAGTACTGAAACAAAGGTTGAAATCTTCATTAGAATCTGAACTAAGCTGGAGTCCTGACAAATTCACTCCTCCCAATCTATTTCAGGTACCTTTATGCTTGTAGTAGGACAATGATTGATTAGTCAGCCTAAAAAATCTTTTCTTGAAGTTTTTCAGACCAAATTTTTTCCTCCCTTGAGCTCTTTTAATCATGAACCTGAAAGAACAGAATCAAGATTAAGAAGTTATATCAGAATAAAGAACTAGTGTTGGAAAATAGAAATTCAAAACATCATACTGATAAGGAAATAATTATTTACAATTAAACTTGCAATGACCCCTGTAAACTAAAAGTGCAGTTAATAGAAAAATAAAGAGTTGAAAACATTTGGATTACTACAGATTTGTTTCTGAATAAAATGGAAAAGAATAAACAGCACAAAAAAAAATGGATATTTTAAATGGTTATGTGTAAAATAAAACAATTATCTTATCTTATATAATACAGGCGTTACTTCAAAAATGAAGATGAATTCACTGACCAGATAGGCAACTACAGTGCACACCTTAGTAATGTGCTAAATCTTGATATATAACTATAAACCGTTTAAAAGGACTTTAATAAAATTACATGTTTTAAAAATAGAAATGCTTTCTCATTATTATAGATTACTTTACATGTATTTCAGAATCATTAATGTGCTATAGATAAGCACAAACCCAATATTGTTTCAAATGTTGAAGATAATCTACTTCCTAGTCCAAACATCAGGCAGGACAACGGGAATAGTTTCATTTAGGGTATGAATCTGGGACCATCATTCTGACCCCTAAGCTATCATCTAAATTTTTATTGATATTAAACGAGGCACAATCAATCTCTTACCCTTCTTTGAGAATGATTGGAGCCTCAATATCTTTGAAATGTGAGCCACTGCTTGATGATATGATATCTATAAACTAAGCCAAACAAAAGAAACAATTAACTGCAAGTCAAAATAATACAGTTCACTTACTAAAACTTTAGCAAAGTTGACCTAAATAATCAACAAAATGGTTTAATTAATATGCTATCAGCAAGTGAATGAATTTGGTGTGCTAATGATTACCATTTTGATATTTGTCTGCGTTGATTCATGAAACTTTGCATAAAGTGGACTCATGTACTCTTCTTTCATGGTATAACTATTCTATAAGATTATAGGATAGAATAAATAAAACAGCATTAATGTAAATAGCACAACAGGTTTATGAATGAAATTATAGAACACTGTGTAACAAGACAAAACATAAAGACAGAAAGCTCGTTTCTCCCTATGTTTGTATATGCACTAATTAAACTAACTCATTCTTTACAAAAATAAAACAATAGAATGCTTCACAGCAGGTCTTTGTAATGGTAAGCTAGAATACACAAAGAACACTAGATCTAATGAAAAATTATGATGGGCCATAATCACCCATAACAGATTTTTTTTAAACTGACATGTAAGCACTAATTTAATTCTTGGTTCATTTCTTTATATGTCATATTTCCAGTCTCCGCTCTCTGTAAGGAACAACCCAGAATGAACACAGACAATCATAAACTCATTTAAATGATAAACCTATTCCATATGACAATAACACTGGTCACTCAGTTATATTTTAAAAAATATTTCTTAGTAAATAATTCTAAAATAAAATCTTTTTCAATGATTAAAACAGAACTTGTAGGACTGTGGACATTCTTTCAGAAAAGAATTCATATTAGTATGTTCCAGCCAAAACCAGTAGCAGGATGTCAAGAGATGGCAGAGGTTATCCTGGGACGAGTGCAGAACAATACCACTAACCAAGCAGCCATCAAATACATGAAAGTAATAATTAACAAACATTTGCAGCTCATTAGACAAAGCACTTTTATTTAAACTGTATGATAACACTTACAGTTTTTGAGCTGACAAAATTGACCAATCCAGACACACCTTTAGAGATCAGGGTCAAAGTTCTTTGTACAGATGGCTCCTGGAGATGGAGAACAAACATGAAACATCTTTGTCTGTGTCCAAAATAGTTTTATTTTTAAAATGTGTTCACAAGTTTTTTAAATCCACTAGGACAGTAATTCCCATCCTTATTGGAACACTTGGCTTACTCTGAGTTTTTACTGAACACTTTGCTTATTTTTTTAGAGAGATTAATTCCCGTGGTGGCCTACTAATCAATTATTCCAGTAGTTCGTGCAACACCTCTTCAGGCCTCACGGAACACAGTTTGGGAAACACTGCACTAGGATAAGTTAGCTTGTTTTTAACTTTTTTAAGACTTCTGGTTCTAAAAACAAATCACTGCCAGGATTCAGACAATCAATTGACTCAACAGATTAACCACCACAGGTTCCAGCAACATTTTTTTTATTATTTCACATCAGCGACAATAATATAATCCCCAACACATGACAATTAAAAAAAAATATTCTTTCAAACTTACATTTAACATTTATTTTGTCTACTTTGTCTAAACATTTCTAACATTTCAATTCTTGTGCCCCACAACTTAAAAAAAAACTAAGTGGCTTAACTTGAAAAAAAAAATCCCCAAAACAAAAATTACAACACTTACTGGATTTTCAGAGCGGAGATCAAAAAGCACTGGGCCTAAGATTGCTGCCATAAAGAATCTCAAAAAAATAAAACTAGTCACAGCATGATAACGAACAGCTGTATTATCTGGAAAGCAAGATAGAATATTGATGAAGACCTTTCTTCAATAACATGTAAGGAACTATAATGTAAGAATCAATTAGTTACATCCTTTGAGGTTAATTAAGTTTCTTTATAATTAAGAGAAGAAAAAACATATTAATATAATATATAATACCTAATATTTGGTATGTAAATTTGTCATGTTTATTTTGTTTTATTTTTGGCTATGCCATTTAGCGAGGGAATGTGACATCGTTAAAAATAATTAGGACTGGCAATAGAGATATGAAAGAGAAGTTAGTGGAATAGCGTCTTGTTAGTCAGTTCTAGTGTGGTAACTGTGAAAACAGTGGATCTCTTTTCTTTGATGAATTAAAAGCATTCAATCTTCATCCAGTTTTAATGAACTCATTTCTGTTATATATCTTTTGTTCTGCTTATTGAAATAGCTTGAATGTTAAAATTATGATAAATCTAGTTATCTCAGCATAGTCGACACTTTACACTGAACAGTTACCTCGTCAACACTTTACACTGAACAGTTACCATGTCAACACTTTACACTGAAGTTACCTTGTCAACACTCTTCACTGAGCTGTTACCTCAATATAGTCAACACTCTATACTGAACTATAATAACTAAGACTAGTTACAAGACAAAGCTGGCTAGGGGGTAGAGGAGGATTCAGCCCCGTCGCCTGAGCATAGCGCCTCCATAGAAACGTCTAGTAGTAGAACTAGATAGGCTGAGAATAGGAAGCAAACTAGGTTCCTTCCGGGCTACGTTGGGTGAGGTTTTTTTTTATCTCACTTGGGGTGGGATGGAACAAGTTGCCCGGAGACCCACCCCAAACAGTCTGCCACACCGTTCCACAATAGGCTTCATCAGAATTTAAACCTTTCTCAAAGAGTTCTATCACTTAGCCAGTGTGTAAAAGTGAATTACCAGGATAGTTGAGCATTGCTTGTGTTTTAAGAGTAGAGAATACATCTCTCATGCCAGAGGGACATACAAGAGCTGAGTTAACAATTTTATCCACAGCATCCTTCACGTAACCATACAAGTTCTCCTGGGAATGAAAACAAATCAAAAACATTGAAATATTCATCAACACAATTATCATAGATTATTTGTAATTCATCTACTCAAAACTTGGTTTCGCTTAAGTATTAAGTGGATTAACTATTCAAACCTACCAGATTGGTTTCTACATTCTCTCCATCTCTCAGTTTTGATCCATCAATCTCACAAGGCTTGGATTCAAAGATTACCTGTTGGAAATATCATTAGCAATCATTCTTTTTTTCAGAGAAATACACTTTGAATTATAACGTATGTCATTTATAATAAGAAAAGAGAAAGAGGTTTTAAGTTAGGCTGATCACATTCTATAACAAAACCAGCTTTCATTAGCATTCTATATCCTGAACATTTTCACAATGTCCCTGAATTGTTTAGCTCATTGATTAATAAATCTGGATTTTAAAGAAAAACTGCAAATATAGACAGGTTTAATATGAGGCCATCAGGTATGCTCAGAAATAAAAAATGAATAAATTAATATCTTCTAAACAACCAACAAATCTCTTCTAAGTAAATGATAGGAGTCTTGATTTACCCGTTCTATAAAGGATTTGAGCGTGTCGTGTAAGTAGGGCAGTCCCAGGATCTTCATGAGCTCATCCACCATCTTGGTCAAAAGGCTGTTGCCTCGGAACAATGTGTTGGGATCACTGCAGACAACATTTATAATTAATATTAAATTTGGTTCATGAATAAGTGGGAAAAAAAGCTACTTAATTTATAGCGTTCGCGAAAACAATACTTTCAAACATCCTTCTAGCTACTCACATTGTAGTCGACATTTCCCAGTTGGCTAAGGCGTGTACTAGGGGAATCAGTTTACCGTGATTTAGAAAGAGTCTGACCAATGGCTGCGCTGCGCTCTCCCTGTTTACAATTTCACCCAGAATAAAAGCTGCACTGGATGTGATAGGCTGGTAGAAAACATAACAGACAGGAATAGTTAAATAATCTATTTCATTCTAAAATAAGTTTAATTACATTAAATCAACAAGATAAAAAAATAATAAAGCAAAACCCACAAAAAGAATGCTGGGGTTGAGCCAGATAGTGCCGAATTGATTTGAACAAACAAGAAGTAAAGCACATGGCTTCTGAACTGAAGGGTCACCTAGGATAGCTGCCTGGTTGTGCAGTTTGTGCGCTGGACTTTCGTTCAGACTTATTGATGATCCTGGGCTGAAACCCTGCCCACTGCCATCCCCCGTTATCATGCGGAAGGAATAGGAATTATATTATCTTCAACTCTGAATGCACATCCGAAACATGTCAAACATTTACAAACTTCAAATGAGTATGAAGGCTGGGATTTTGTATTTCTGATTATTAGAGCTCTGGTCTATCTGACATTAGCTGGGAGAAACAGTAGATGGTCTAAGTGCTAACGACATGACACCTTCATTAACCATCAGAGTAATAGATTAGATTTACATCATTTGTGACATGGAACCAAAGGCCTGAAAAGGGAACTTTCTTTTTGTGTTTAATTTTTATTTTTAGTCTTCACCGAGATTCGAACCCAGGACCCCAGGTTAAGAAGCCAAGCGCTTAACCACTTAGCCAAGGCGCCCCCAAACATGATGGATGTACAGGAAGAAAATGTCTAACCCATGCTTGGATAAATTCTATAACAAACTGTGAGACGACCATAAAACAGAATAACATACAGGTCTGGTCCTACCTTAGTATTAGCTGACTGTAAAATGAGATTTCTTAAACCATCATAATATTTGGATGGGAAAACATAATCCTCAGAGTAGCTGATTCTCAGACGTATAGATCCCAGAGACAATTCATTGCTTCTACTATGTTCTTTGGCTTGCAAACAGTACCTGCAGTGACATAAATATTTACTTTTCTTTATTACTACTTAAAAATGTATTTTAAACAATCTTACTGCCCTGTGGCTGCATACAAAAGACACAGAGGGAATCCATGAAGAGCTAATCTCTCAATCATGGACAGAGGTTGAAATCCTTGGCTTTGATCAGAGTCCCTTGTTTAAAATTTTAAATATGCAATGGATGAGAAGAAACAAAAAGTTTCTGTGCCACAAAACTGTGATTAGGGGCCACTCCCAAGTTAATGATCATATCATCTGAGCTTTGAAAGTTACCAAAAATACATTATATTAAAAAGAGATTAGTGGAACTATAGAAGAATCAATCTTACTTCACACACAGTTGTTAAAATAATTTTGATTTGATTTTGATTTGATTTTGATTTGAGGCACATCGGCACAATTTAGGCCATGTCGTGCCTGCAGTCCCTCAAGGACCACTCTCTCTCTAAACATCAAGGGCCAGATTCTATACAGTCATATAATTAAAATCAGGGTCTATTCACAGTTAAAATAGTAAAGGTAGTAAAAATTTAAATATTTGGTAAAAATCTAATGTAAATAGTGCATGTTCACAAATTCAGAAATCTTCGTAGATAGCCCCACTTCCCGAATAAAGCCCAGTACCTTCCCAGGGTCGACATTATTAAATAGTGTTTTTAGATTAGTGGGTCTAAAATATTTCGCCCTGACATCCTGGTATCTGGGGCAATCAACAAGGATATGTTCCACGGTGAGGCGAGAGTCACAGTACTCGCAAAGTGGGGGCTCCTCTCTCTTCAGTACAAAAGAGTGCGTGATGTAGGTGTGGCCAATCCTAAGTCTGGACATTGTTGTGCTACCACGCCTTGTCAGACCCTTAGATGTGGGCCGCCACCTGACATCCGCCACAATCTGCCTGAGTTTACTGTGAGTCTCAGCCTCCCATCGGTTCTGCCACTCTCGATAGGTGGCAGAGGCAATACTTTGTCTCAGGTCCGAGTAGGGAATTTGGGTTCCTGACACCGCATGATTTAGGGCTCTCTTTGCTTCTCTGTCTGCGGCTTCGTTTCCCTCAATGCCAACATGGGAGGGGACCCAGATGAAGGTGACATCCCTACGGTCGGCTGTTATTTGGTCCAACAGCTTCAGGCTCTTATGTACCAATGGGATGTCAGTCTTCATCCGCCCCAAAGCTTGCAATGCAGATTTGGAGTCGGAGCAGATTATAAATTTACTCCTTTCTGATGCTTTTACGGCCATAAGTGCAAGCAATATTGCGTGCAATTCGGCCGTAAAGATGGAGCAGCCATCGGGGAGTCTACGGGAGATTGTTTTGTTCCGAAAGGAGCAGGCACACGCGATCTTTCCCTCCATTTTGGATCCGTCTGTGTAGATGGTGCCACAATCTCCGTAGCTCTCCTGCAGTTCCCTAAAGTGGACTTGTAGTATGCTTGGGTCTGTATTTTCTTTTTTGAAATTAAGGAGGGATAAATTTAATTTGGGTTTATTCATTAGTCAAGGAGGATTCTGAGGGGTTTCTATTTTAGAGATTTGGTCAATGGGTGGGGTTAAATTTTGGATGGGTTCTCTCATTCGAAGGCCCAACGGCTGTATGACGTTAGGCCTTCGATTGTATAATTCTACCTCTGTGGGGTTAAATATGGAGTCAAAAGCAGGGTTCGTGGGGTTGGATTTTAGCTTGACTATATACTGCATTGCAAGCTTTTTCATTCTTATATCCATGGGGAGTTCTCCAGCCTCCACATGGAGACTTGGGATAGGTGATGTACGAAACGCGCCGAGACAGAGACGCAGGGCAGCATTTTGTATTGGTTCCAGTATTTTTAGGTATGACTTCCTTGCTGCTCCATATATTATGGATCCGTAGTCTAGCTTGGATCGAATTAGACTCCGATAGAGCAGCAGCAAGGTATCTCTGTCAGCTCCCCAGTCCGTATGGCAGAGTACTCTTAGTATGTTTAATGATTTTGGCATTTCTTCTTAAGTTCCTTAATGTGGGGGAGAAAATTAAATTTGGAATCTAAGGTGAGGCCTAAAAATTTTGTAGTTTTCACGACAGGGATCTTCTTTTTGTGTATAAATAGTTCAGGGTCTGGGTGGAGTCCCCTTAGATTACAAAAATGCATACTAACTGTTTTGGAGTCTGAGAATTTGAAACCATTATAGTTTGCCCAACCCTGAATTTTGTTTAAACATAACTGTAATTTCCTTTCTAAGGTGTTCATGTTTTTCCCATAAGTAAGAATGACAAAGTCATCAACATACAAAGAGCACTCTATGCCAGGGGACAGCGCATTTATGATGCTATTTATTTTAATGTTGAACAGGGTGACTGACAGAATGCTGCCCTGGGGTACACCCATTTCCTGGTCATGAGTATCAGAAGCGGAGTTGCCCACTCGGACCTGAAATTTTCGATCTTTCAGGAACTCCTCCACAAAACGGGGGAGGTGTCCCTTAAGCCCCATAAGCGCCAGGTCACGTAGAATGCCATGTTTCCAGGTTGTGTCATAGGCCTTTTCTATATCGAAGAATACAGCTACTAGATGTTCTCTTCTGAGTAATGCATTTCTAATATAAGCTTCCAGCCTTACCAGGTGGTCAGTTGTTGTCCGCCCCTGCCGGAATCCGCACTGGTAGTTTGAGATCACTTTATTCCTTTCCAGGTACCAGACCAGCCAGAATGTTAATCATTCTTTCCATGGTTTTGCAGATGCAGCTTGTTAGTGCTATTGGTCGATAGTTAGCTGGGTCAGAGCCGTCTCTTCCCGGTTTAGGTATCGGTATAACTGTGGCTTTCCTCCAGCTGTTTGGGAAAGCGCCTGTTTGCCACACACAGTTATAGACCCCTAGCAGGACTGCCAATGAGGGTTCGGGAAGGTGCTTGAGGAACTGGTAATGGATTTCGTCTTCTCCAGGCGCTGTGTCATGTGACTTGTCCAGCGATTCCCTCAGTTCCTCAAGCGAGAACGGTTTGTTGTAGTCTTCATTGTTCTCTGACCTGAAATCAATGGGGTGTCTTTCCTCCCTGGTTTTGACTTTTTAGAACTCTGGCGTGTAGTGTGTAGTGGATGATTTTTCTGCTATTGAGGATGCAAGGCAGTCAGCTATTTCTCTGGGGGACGTGACAGTTCGTCCTTGGTTTTTCAAATGCCCTATTGCATTTGATTCTTTCCCTTTGATTCGCCTTACTGCCTTCCAAACCGCTCTAGCAGAAGTTTTGGCATCCAGACTGCCGACAAAACTTCTCCAGGAATTCCTTTTGGCTGACCGTATGGTTTGTCTAGCCTTTGCTCTAGCTATCCTGAATAGCTTTAGGTTTTCCTGGGAAGGATTCTTTATAAATGCAGCCAGTCGTTTTTTCCTATCACCAATAGCACTTTTGCAAGCTGTATCAAACCATGGTTTGCTAGGCCGTTTTGGATTTGCAGAGGTTAGGGGTACAACTTTCCTGGCTATACTTAGTAGCTTGCTAGCAAAGGTATCAGCTGGGTTCTGTTCATGGAGGATATTTTCTGTGATATCCTCAGAGCATCTTTTTTGGAATTGTTCCCAATCGGCCTTATTCAGTTTCCACCGCTGAGGTCGTCCCAATGAAGGGAGATTGTTAGTAATCATGATTGGGAAGTGATCACTTCCCCGTAGATCATTGCTAACTGACCATTTAAAATCGCCCAGAAGTCCGGGGACGCATACGGTGAGGTCAATGCATGTGAATGATCCAGTTCCTGGGTGCAAGTAGGTCGGTGATGCATCATTAAGTATGCATAAATCATGTTGGAGGAAGATATCCTCCAGCATACGACCTCTTGTGTCGGTATTGTTGGATCCCCACATGGTGTTATGGGCATTGAAATCCCCAAGGATTAAATAAGGCCGGGGGAGTTGTTTCACTAGGTCCTCCATGTCTGTTCGGTTTAATGGAGCGCCTGGTGGTAGATACAGGCTGCAGCAAGTGATAACCTTGTGAAGGGTTATCCTAGCTGCTACGGCCTGTAGTGTGGTCTGTAGTTCTACCTTCTCATGGGGGATGCTATCCTTCACAAGGATACAGACTCCACCTGATGCTCTCTCTGCATCCTCAACATTCTTGGTGTAAGCACGGTAGCTTCGGAAGCTGATGCAATCTTTCAGAAATGTTTCCTGTAAGCAGACAGCTACAGGAGTCTCAGAGTCCATCAGTAGCTGCATTTCCTCGTAATTGGCCTTGAGGCCTCTACAATTCCACTGTACAATTCTGGAATCCATGGCTTATTCTAGATGACCTACTTGGAGCTATTTGGCCTTGGGAGGCCCCCGGAGGGGTTTCCCTTTATTCCAGTGACCTTGGTATTTTTATTCTTGGGTTTGGATGGAGAGGAGGACAACCCCCTTTTGGGGGAAGTCTTTCTCTCTGGAGAGGGGAGATCCCTCTGGTTAGAGCGGAGGTTATTTCCTCCTCTCTCACCTCGGGCATCCTCTCCGCTTTGATTTCTCCCCTTAGGGAGTTAGTCAACCTCTAACTCGGTAGAGGTTGGGGTGTCTGGCTGGGTTCTCTGAGGAGAACCTGTGTCAGACATGATGTCTCCGGGTTCTCCCGGAGTATTGGTTTTGACATGCTGCTCAGTCTCCATGCTCTCATCAACGAGCACAGAGAACCTGTTCTTTAGCATGACAACAGGGCTTTCTTGTTTTTTCAGAGGTGTGTTCTTTGGCGGTGTTTTCTTCTGAGTTGGGGGAGGAGGAGGGGGTGGTGGGGTCAATGTGTCCGTCTGTGTGGCTATGGATCTTCCTTTCTTAGCAACAGCCTGGGCGTAGGTCTTTGTCAAGCCGAATTGGCCCTTGGGTAGGGCCAGTACAGCCGATTTCGCCTGGCTAAAGGTACATCCGTTTCTTGCCTTGTACTCCTGCACGGCAACCTCCTGTTTCCACACAGGGCAGTCCTTGGAGTAGGCTGAGTGGCCAGCTTGACAGTTTGGGCATTTGAACTGGGCTGTGCAGCCCTTGTCCTCATGACCCTCTCCAGCACATCTGGCACACACAGTGTTCCTCTTGCAGACTGCCGCGCCGTGTCCATAACCCTGGCACTTGAAGCACCTCATGGGGTTAGGTATGTAGGGCCTCACTGGAACTCGTAGGTATCCTGCCTTCACATACTCTGGCGGTGTCCTAGTTCCGAATGTGAGGATAATAGTGGCGGTTTTGACCTCCTCACCCTCCCTGCGCCTGGTAATGCGCCGGGCATGGGTGACTCCTTCAATGCCCTCCACTATTTCCTTCTCAGAACATTCCAGTAGGTCCCTAGAGCTGATTACACCTCTGCTGGTGTTCAGACTCTTGTGTGGCATGACTTCCACTTGGAGATCACAGAGTCTTCTGCATCTTAAAAGCCCATCAGAGTGTGTCTTGCTGTCTACTTCTACAAGTAGTTCCATTGTTTTGTGTAGCTTAGACACACTCTTGGGCTCTCCCACTACTGACTTGAGTCCCTTATAGATAATAAAAGGGCTCAACTTGGTCAGGCTTTTTCCCTCCTCTGTGCATCTAACCACCAGAAATGATGGCCAGGTGGCACAGCTTTTTGGGACCTCCTCTTTTTTATCGTCAATTCGTCGTTTCTTGCCCAGACATAGGTCTGGGGCAAGTAGTTTTGTGTGTGTTTTTTTGTCCATATATATTTTGGTTAATTCGGCACCTGTGCTCCCCACCCGCCATCGAGTCCAACAGGGGGACGGGCCATTCGGATGTCCAGAATGAGCCCGCCAGGGTTACACAGGTGCTATACTCAGTCAGCTGCTACATCGGACATGTGTCCGATACAGCAGCTCCCTGATTGACCCTCCAGCCACCGCCCTCCAGCATAGGTCGACGACCTATGCTGGTAGCTCGGCATGACCAGCCGGTTGACCCAGAGCGGACCATCTGGGTCTCAGGTCTAGGGGAACTTGGAGCCAAAGTATTGTGTTGTTGTGGTTTATCCTCAGATAGCCACCACTCAAACACCAGGATCTCTTTATCCCCCCTTACCCGTCGCAGTCCACGGCAAACGGACTGGTCTAGGACGTAGTGAGAATTTAAAGTTAAGGAGACAGTGTGATGATCAATGAAGGCAGACTTAGGAAAAGAGGAGGCAGACACAATGATAGAAAAGAAGTAGGGCACTTTTGAGCTCCAAAAGTGCTAAGGAAAGAGGAGCGCAGTTTAACGTCATGTCTCGGGACGCAAAATAATTTTGAACCACAATATAACCGAGTTCCATTTCCCCATTCTGGATCTGATTCACCTTCACCTTTCCCTTTGCTGGGCACCATTCAAGAACTGTCAGCCATCTTTCTCCATTCCTCTCTGTCCTTTGCCTTAGAATTTCATTCACTGACAGGCATGTCCATTTTGTATGTTGTCTTCCCATTACTTTCTCTGTCTACCTCTTCTTCTTCTTCCTGGTACTTTTCCCTGAAGGAAGGTCTTTCCAAGTCCTGATGACCTTGTGATGTGGATCTCATTCACTAGTGATAAACTGACTAACCTTTGAATTTATTTTCAATATGGCTATAATTTTGTTTTGATCAAATATCTTCTAACATTACTACAGCATACACAAAAAATATCATTTTAGTGGTGGAATGGTAATTCTTCACTATGAAAACAAAAATCCAGGCTCAAATTCCAGACAGTGACATGTATTTAAAATTGGGCATGAGGTGCTACCTGAATCTACCTAACACTACCCAATTAGTTACATTTTTGGGAGGAATGCAGAAGTACTTGACTTTTGTACTCAATAACCTAATCATCAGCAGAAACATTTGAACTCAAAACATGAGCTGCAGTGAGACCAATCATTAGAGAAGGCCTGAATGCTAACCTAAATCCTCACAACCTGTGGGCAGATTAGACTATTAGCTCATTGCCATGTCATACAAATCTGTGAGGTGGCAACAAGAAATCGATCTTCCCACAAATTGTGATGTTATTGCAGGCCAGTATTCAGGCCTTTTTTAGGAATGGCTCGGCTGGAGTCATTTGGTTCCCAATGTTAAATCCATCTTTTAAAACTATAATTCACTCTGTGACGATGTGACATGATGCATGATAAGTCCAATACTTTAAAACCAACACCAAAAAAAAAAAATATGAAAAAAGAAAGCAATAGACATACAATTCCTACCAGGCTTTATGTGGTCTATTCAAGTCATTAAACACTATAGGTATCTTCACTTCACCAAGGAAACAGCCTTTGAACATGTGACCTAACATTTCACGAGATACTTTGGAGTCATCATGAAACAGAGAAACACTGTAAAAACAAAAAACACTTAGTCTTTAGAGAAAAAAACAACATATTCTAAGCAAGTATAAAAACATAAATATTTTAAATATACAAATGTCTGATAATTAACACAAAAAAAAAGTATTACACAAAAAAATGTTTTTGTTTCCCAGAGTATTAAAAAAAACAACTTTAAAGCCCTTTTTTAGTTGTATTATTAATTAATGTTTTCAATTAACCAAATTGAAAGTAGAATCTAAACAAGTGATGAGATTGTTTAAATGACTACTAAAGTGTGTACTCGAATCACTTTGTTTAGTGAGAACCCTTGTAAAAAAAAAAAAAAAGTCGATAGAAAGTAGCAAGACTAACCTGACCTCCAGAGAAACAACATCATCTACTATATAGGAAGAACTTCTCTCGACTCCTTGAGATTTCTCAATCTGAATGGAATTAAAATAAGAATGAAATAAGAAAAACTCTAGAAGAAACTAATTAAAATGACACTGACTGGGTACTTATCTAAAGAGCAATGTCTCAAGTGAAAACATAGCACTATATAACATTTCATGGAATGGACCCAACACTCATTTCTAGATGTCTATTAAATAACATGAAAAAGAAAAGTTCTAACGTGATAATTTTAGTTTCTGATTACATTACTATTGCAAGAAAAACAGTAAAAATATTTTTTTTTATAAAAAAAGCTTATACGAAGTGTAGTTGTATCAATTACTTTGGATCAGTCCTGTCATTAAATTTGTAATAGATCTACAATTACAACAATAAATCTGTGCTATTAGAAATATTTTGACCAATTGTTTTTGTTTAGCACTATATCATGCTTTTAGCTTTCTCAATATTACCTATCACGACCCTATCACTTGTCTGAACCAGTTGGAAAAATGAGAGGGGGGGGGGGGGGGCAAGAGAAAAAAAAAAGATATTTGTGTGAATGTTACTGTAATAATTTTTTTTAAAAGCATTTATAAAAAAATTTTAAAGGGGAACGACCTGAATTAAAAGTCGTGTATCGAACCTCCTCAAGCCAACATTCTAACCAATCTGCTAGTGAGGTGTGTAAATAGAAGACTATAATTATCTACTGTTTGTTTGAAACTTACTTTAAAGCGGTGACCTATAAAGGGGACTAATTCAGCTTATACCACCAAGTAAAATTTTTTTCTCTTGTTTGAGATACCAAAAAATGATTAATTACCAATAGTTGATTAACTAATTGGTTAATTTTTTGTCAATTAACTAATACTTATTTATCAGTTAAAAGAAATAATGTGCAAAATTTCAGCTTGATCTGAGATTGGGTGTCGGAGAAAAACGTATAGAAACTTATTACTAGACAGACAGACTTGATATAAGCTTTGTATTAAAGTATAGAAAACAACCCAAAACATTTGCATTTAACCATCAAATAGAGGAAATAATTCTGATGAAAGACTAAATTTAAAACAATATACTGTTCTATATTATATATTGTATATTATTGTAGCATATTAAAAACTGAAGAAGTTCTACAAAATAAAACAAAAACAAAATTAAAATATTTAAATTTTTCATTACATAAATATCTTTTAAAGTTAGTGCTAAATTATATATACTGCTTAATAGATGGTGTTTAGTTATAATAAATATTTTTCAATACTGGTCTTTCAATATAAATAAATGTTTTATAATGCTTAGTTCAAATATTATTCATAGATATTGTTTTATTATAATCAAAGTCTAATGCAGTGTTTCCCAAACTTTTTTGTCTAAGGAACATTTTGTACATTCCGAGCATTTAGCGAATACCTTGCTTATTTTTTTTAGAGAGATTCATTCACATGGTGAATAATTAATTATTCCAGTAGTGTAATATACTAAATCAATTCATAACCTTAGCAACAAGGCTTTATTTCAATAAAACACGACTGATACACACAATAACACAGTACAGACTGGTCACGATTCACAGACTACGATAATGCGAACACGATTACAAATACTAGCACGATTACAAGCACGGGTAACACACAAGTTCATTTAACGATCACTCCAAGTAGTTCATGGAACACTTATTCAGGCTTCACCAAACACTAGGGTTTCATGGAACAGTTTGGGAAACACTGGTCTAAACTATTGAAGTTGTCAATATGGCTATTTTTTTCTTTTCTGCTTTTCATTAGCTTGTATTCAAATGCTTCAAGACAAACAAGCTCTAGCAATATAAATAATCACTAGAAACAAATGACCTTTAGTTCAGTTTGCTGACTTACAGGGAAGAAGAAAGTCTCCTCAAACTGTGGACAGATTGTTTTTTTCTTGACCACTGTCTTCCTGATGTCTTTACTCTTTGTCTTGCCACTTGAGAGAGTGACCACAGCATAGGGGTTGCATGAGCCATTAATGACTGGCAGGTCACTACATTCCAACACCCTGAAAACACACAAATAAATAATAAATAAAATTCTGATTTCTTGCTTGTTTGTTTGTTTTTTAAACTAAATTCCTGTTTTCCCAGTCATGTGACAACCCAGTATGTAATAATGGAAATTTAAATGAAACCTAAATAAAACAACTGCAATTCAGCCTGTGGGAGGACTGGGCACTATAACCTTGGTCAGCAGCCAGTCTAGGAGATGGAAACTCCAAATTAAAACCTACAACTATCTGTTGTTCAGGTCTCAGACTGGGCACTATAACCTTGGTCAGCAGCCAGTCTAGGAGATGGAAACTCCAAATTAAAACCTACAACTATCTGTTGTTCAGGTCTCAGACTGTACACTATAACCTTGGTCAGTAGCCAGTCTAGGAGATGGAAACTCCAAATTAAAACCTACAACTATCTGTTGTTCAGGTCTCAGACTGGGCACTATAACCTTGGTCAGCAGCCAGTCTAGGAGATGGAAACTCCAAATTAAAACCTACAACTATCTGTTGTTCAGGTCTCAGACTGGGCACTATAACCTTGGTCAGCAGCCAGTCTAGGAGATGGAAACTCCAAATTAAAACCTACAACTATCTGTTGTTCAGGTCTCAGACTGTACACTATAACCTTGGTCAGCAGCCAATCTAGGAGATGGAAACTCCAAATTAAAACCTACAACTATCTGTTGTTCAGGTCTCAGACTGTACACTATAACCTTGGTCGGTAGCCAGTCTAGGAGATGGAAACTCCAAATTAAAACCTACAACTATCTGTTGTTCAGGTCTCAGACTGTACACTATAACCTTGGTCGGTAGCCAATCTAGGAGATGGAAACTCCAAATTAAAACCTACAACTATCTGTTGTTCAGGTCTCAGACTGTACACTATAACCTTGGTCGGTAGCCAGTCTAGGAGATGGAAACTCCAAATTAAAACCTACAACTATCTGTTGTTCAGGTCTCAGACTGGGCACTATAACCTTGGTCGGTAGCCAGTCTAGGAGATGGAAACTCCAAATTAAAACCTACAACTATCTGTTGTTCAGGTCTCAGACTGTACACTATAACCTTGGTCGGTAGCCAGTCTAGGAGATGGAAACTCCAAATTAAAACCTACAACTATCTGTTGTTCAGGTCTCAGACTGGGCACTATAACCTTGGTCGGTAGCCAGTCTAGGAGATGGAAACTCCAAATTAAAACCTACAACTATCTGTTGTTCAGGTCTCAGACTGTACACTATAACCTTGGTCGGTAGCCAATCTAGGAGATGGAAACTCCAAATTAAAACCTACAACTATCTGTTGTTCAGGTCTCAGACTGTACACTATAACCTTGGTCGGTAGCCAGTCTAGGAGATGGAAACTCCAAATTAAAACCTACAACTATCTGTTGTTCAGGTCTCAGACTGTACACTATAACCTTGGTCGGTAGCCAGTCTAGGAGATGGAAACTCCAAATTAAAATCTACAACTATCTGTTGTTCAGGTCTCAGACTGTACACTATAACCTTGGTCGGTAGCCAGTCTAGGAGATGGAAACTCCAAATTAAAACCTACAACTATCTGTTGTTCAGGTCTCAGACTGGGCACTATAACCTTGGTCGGTAGCCAGTCTAGGAGATGGAAACTCCAAATTAAAACCTACAACTATCTGTTGTTCAGGTCTCAGACTGTACACTATAACCTTGGTCGGTAGCCAGTCTAGGAGATGGAAACTCCAAATTAAAATCTACAACTATCTGTTGTTCAGGTCTCAGACTGTACACTATAACCTTGGTCGGTAGCCAGTCTAGGAGATGGAAACTCCAAATTAAAACCTACAACTATCTGTTGTTCAGGTCTCAGACTGGGCACTATAACCTTGGTCGGTAGCCAGTCTAGGAGATGGAAACTCCAAATTAAAACCTACAACTATCTGTTGTTCAGGTCTCAGACTGTACACTATAACCTTGGTCGGTAGCCAGTCTAGGAGATGGAAACTCCAAATTAAAACCTACAACTATCTGTTGTTCAGGTCTCAGACTGGGCACTATAACCTTGGTCGGTAGCCAGTCTAGGAGATGGAAACTCCAAATTAAAACCTACAACTATCTGTTGTTCAGGTCTCAGACTGGGCACTATAACCTTGGTCGGTAGCCAGTCTAGGAGATGGAAACTCCAAATTAAAACCTACAACTATCTGTTGTTCAGGTCTCAGACTGTACACTATAACCTTGCTCAGCAGCCAATCTAGGAGATGGAAACTCCAAATTAAAACCTACAACTATCTGTTGTTCAGGTCTCAGACTGTACACTATAACCTTGCTCGGCAGCCAATCTAGGAGATGGAAACTCCAAATTAAAACCTACAACTATCTGTTGTTCAGGTCTCAGACTGTACACTATAACCTTGCTCAGCAGCCAATCTAGGAGATGGAAACTCCAAATTAAAACCTACAACTATCTGTTGTTCAGGTCTCAGACTGGGCACTATAACCTTGGTGAGCAGCCAATCTAGGAGATGGAAACTCCAAATTAAAACCTACAACTATCTGTTGTTCAGGTCTCAGACTGGGCACTATAACCTTGGTCGGTAGCCAGTCTAGGAGATGGAAACTCCAAATTAAAACCTACAACTATCTGTTGTTCAGGTCTCAGACTGTACACTATAACCTTGGTCAGCAGCCAATCTAGGAGATGGAAACTCCAAATTAAAACCTACAACTATCTGTTGTTCAGGTCTCAGACTGTACACTATAACCTTGGTCGGTAGCCAGTCTAGGAGATGGAAACTCCAAATTAAAACCTACAACTATCTGTTGTTCAGGTCTCAGACTGTACACTATAACCTTGGTCGGTAGCCAATCTAGGAGATGGAAACTCCAAATTAAAACCTACAACTATCTGTTGTTCAGGTCTCAGACTGTACACTATAACCTTGGTCGGTAGCCAGTCTAGGAGATGGAAACTCCAAATTAAAACCTACAACTATCTGTTGTTCAGGTCTCAGACTGGGCACTATAACCTTGGTCGGTAGCCAGTCTAGGAGATGGAAACTCCAAATTAAAACCTACAACTATCTGTTGTTCAGGTCTCAGACTGTACACTATAACCTTGGTCGGTAGCCAGTCTAGGAGATGGAAACTCCAAATTAAAACCTACAACTATCTGTTGTTCAGGTCTCAGACTGGGCACTATAACCTTGGTCGGTAGCCAGTCTAGGAGATGGAAACTCCAAATTAAAACCTACAACTATCTGTTGTTCAGGTCTCAGACTGTACACTATAACCTTGGTCGGTAGCCAATCTAGGAGATGGAAACTCCAAATTAAAACCTACAACTATCTGTTGTTCAGGTCTCAGACTGTACACTATAACCTTGGTCGGTAGCCAGTCTAGGAGATGGAAACTCCAAATTAAAACCTACAACTATCTGTTGTTCAGGTCTCAGACTGTACACTATAACCTTGGTCGGTAGCCAGTCTAGGAGATGGAAACTCCAAATTAAAATCTACAACTATCTGTTGTTCAGGTCTCAGACTGTACACTATAACCTTGGTCGGTAGCCAGTCTAGGAGATGGAAACTCCAAATTAAAACCTACAACTATCTGTTGTTCAGGTCTCAGACTGGGCACTATAACCTTGGTCGGTAGCCAGTCTAGGAGATGGAAACTCCAAATTAAAACCTACAACTATCTGTTGTTCAGGTCTCAGACTGTACACTATAACCTTGGTCGGTAGCCAGTCTAGGAGATGGAAACTCCAAATTAAAATCTACAACTATCTGTTGTTCAGGTCTCAGACTGTACACTATAACCTTGGTCGGTAGCCAGTCTAGGAGATGGAAACTCCAAATTAAAACCTACAACTATCTGTTGTTCAGGTCTCAGACTGGGCACTATAACCTTGGTCGGTAGCCAGTCTAGGAGATGGAAACTCCAAATTAAAACCTACAACTATCTGTTGTTCAGGTCTCAGACTGTACACTATAACCTTGGTCGGTAGCCAGTCTAGGAGATGGAAACTCCAAATTAAAACCTACAACTATCTGTTGTTCAGGTCTCAGACTGGGCACTATAACCTTGGTCGGTAGCCAGTCTAGGAGATGGAAACTCCAAATTAAAACCTACAACTATCTGTTGTTCAGGTCTCAGACTGGGCACTATAACCTTGGTCGGTAGCCAGTCTAGGAGATGGAAACTCCAAATTAAAACCTACAACTATCTGTTGTTCAGGTCTCAGACTGTACACTATAACCTTGCTCAGCAGCCAATCTAGGAGATGGAAACTCCAAATTAAAACCTACAACTATCTGTTGTTCAGGTCTCAGACTGTACACTATAACCTTGCTCAGCAGCCAATCTAGGAGATGGAAACTCCAAATTAAAACCTACAACTATCTGTTGTTCAGGTCTCAGACTGTACACTATAACCTTGCTCAGCAGCCAATCTAGGAGATGGAAACTCCAAATTAAAACCTACAACTATCTGTTGTTCAGGTCTCAGACTGGGCACTATAACCTTGGTGAGCAGCCAATCTAGGAGATGGAAACTCCAAATTAAAACCTACAACTATCTGTTGTTCAGGTCTCAGACTGGGCACTATAACCTTGGTCGGTAGCCAGTCTAGGAGATGGAAACTCCAAATTAAAACCTACAACTATCTGTTGTTCAGGTCTCAGACTGTACACTATAACCTTGGTCGGCAGCCAGTCTAAGAGATGGAAACTCCAAATTAAAATCTACAACTATCTGTTGTTCAGGTCTCAGACTGGGCACTATAACCTTGGTCAGCAGCCAGTCTAAGAGATGGAAACTCCAAATTAAAATCTACAACTATCTGTTGTTCAGGTCTCAGACTGGTCACTATAGCCTTGGTCGACATCCAAGCTAGGAGATGGTAACTCTGAAATAAAAGCTACATCTGCTATTCACAGCCGTCTCAGATGTCTGTGCCACTGTGAATGACATTTAAAGAGTGGTACTGGGCAGCCCAAACCAATTACCACTTTAAAAATACTCAGCACAGGCTGGAGGATACTACCTTATCACAGCTAGGACTGCACAGCCACATGAATACTGCGCTCCTCCTTAATCCTAGGGCTCAAAGACAAGACTTTTTAGTATTAATGCCAAGAACAGCATGACCTTCTTTTTTTTCCCTTCATTTCTTTGTTAAGCTATGTGACTTGATCCTCAATTGCTTAGTAATGAGCTTGCATCAGATAAGCCAAATATGTAAGACACAACTGGAATTGCATAGTTTTCTTTTGCATTATTCGGACTGAAGTCAATGTCATATTATTTCGATTGAGTTAACTTTTTCTCACCATAATATTTTCCTCATTTCAATAGAATTATTCATTTTGCTCCAATGTATTTCACTATCCTGCTATGATTTAACTTCAATAACTCTTTTGTTTGTTATCAGAAATAGTTTTATTTGGCATTGAATTATAGGAGAATGCGTTCTCTTTTTACACAACAGATAGTAAAGTTTATAAATCCAAAAGCAATTTAGTTTAATGAGGGGGGTCAAGGGTCAAACCAACGTTGGCATCGTCACTTAGGAGAGAAAGAGTGAAGAATGAAAGAAGCACTTGTGGCAAGACTTACTTGACAGCGACCCTGTGTGAGCTATCCGAGGAGTTAAGGCACTCATCTAGCCGGATCTCCACCTGTACTTTGCCTTGTACTTCAGTATCGCCATCTTGATAGGTCAGTGGAAACCAGTGCTCTTTCTGATGATATTTGTAGAGCTCTTCCTTTTTCAAGGAAACTTTTCCTAAAACCTATTTCATAGACAGCCTACATTAGGGCTTGTTTTTCAAACTCTTTAGTCAGTTGTCATAACTTTCAGTTATTTACAGGAAAGAAAAAAGTCTATTTGTGTTTTGTTTAAAATATTTCATTAAAGATGTCATACAAAAAGTAAACCCTCATCCCTTATTTACAATTACTGTGATTGGGGAAAACAAGAGAGTGTGAAAAATAAAAATTGAATTAATTAAATATGCTTTATATTGCATGCAAAATCAATAGAGCCAGTAATATCAGGATCATGACATCAATTTTTTATAAAGCAAATTTATAACCCCCCCCCCATTCCCCCTCAAAAGATAAGCATTTCAGGTCTGAGAATTAAGTTTCATAGATACTTTTGGAGAAGAATAGAATTTTAAAATATTTGGGTTAAAAACCTATGATGGACCAAAGGCATAAAATTATTTTTTTTTAAATTGAAAAAAAACAACAACTTTAAAATTACATTCATATGACTTTGTCAGGTTCTATTTTGCATGACTCCCCCCCCCCCTCCAAGACTTACCTACATTCATATTACTTTGTCAAATTCTAAACTATTTCGCATGACCCCCCCCCTCCAAGACTTACATACATTCATATTACTATGTCAAATTCCAAAGTAGTTCTCATGACCCCCCCCCCCCAAGACTTACATACATTCATATTACTATGTCAAATTCCAAAGTAGTTCTCATGACCCCCCCCCCCCCTCTCCAAGACTTACCTTGTTTTTGTTTCCAACTTCATACACATAAAATGACAATAAGCGAAATTTTTTGGGAATTTCTCCTTTAAAGTCTGCACCAAAAAAGGGACTGAAAAAGAAACAGAAATGAATAATCTCTTGACTTGAACTAAAAAATAAAAGAGAACTGTTTTATTGTCAAAAGCTCCTTGATTAATTCTTTTTGTTGCAAGCTCCTAGATTAATTCTTTTATTTTAGATGCCCTGGAAATAATTTGAGTTGCTTTGTAATTGTATTCAAATTTCTTCCATGAGGAGTTTATAACTCTCAACATTTTGAGAACTATTTCATAATATATATTTTTATTAGGTGATGGCACAGTTAGAAAAGAGCAGAGGATAGCAGAGGTGAAGTCTCCGAAAGGTTGGGAACCTCTTGTGTT
This sequence comes from Biomphalaria glabrata, assembly GCF_947242115.1. Taxonomy (NCBI): domain Eukaryota; kingdom Metazoa; phylum Mollusca; class Gastropoda; family Planorbidae; genus Biomphalaria; species Biomphalaria glabrata. The sequence goes on along the minus strand of NC_074725.1, from coordinate 27,063,032 downwards.
AATTCTTTTTCTTGACATATTATAAGACCAGTTGGACAGGACAAGCCAGACCTATTATATATAGACTAGTTGGACAGGGCTGGCAAAAATAGTCCTTTGTTGACATTTAAACTAATAATGAACAGAAGATAAAAAAAAAAAGAATCATTAGTCACTGTTTGGCTGCAAGCCTTCTTCTTCTTCTTCAGTGACCTTTGGACCAATTTAGTTTATCTTATTAGGTGGGAGAAAAGAGAGAGAGAGAGAAACAAACTGCCTGAAAGTTCTGGTATTGGGTGAGTTCATAATTAGTGCTGCCAAATTATCAGTGGGAGTCAATACTAAGTATTTGTCAACAGTTTCCTTGTTACATTTCCTAATGTCCACATTTATGATCTAAGTGACAATGATTCAAGTTATGTTTCTTTAAAACTAGGTAGATCTAAGTGACAATGATTCAAGCTATGTTACTTTAAAACTAGGTAGATCTAAGTGACAATGATTCAAGCTATGTTTCTTTAAAACTAGGTAGATCTAAGTGACATTGATTCAAGCTATGTTTCTTTAAAACTAGATAGATCTAAGTGACAATGATTCAAGCTATGTTTCTTTAAAACTAGGTAGATCTAAGTGACAATGATTCAAGTTATGTTACTTTAAAACTAGGTAGATCTAAGTGACAATGATTCAAGCTATGTCACTTTAAAACTAGGTACATCTAAGTCTAGCCAGACCACAAAAAAAAAGTAACTCAATTATTTGCTTCCCAAACAGGGCCGGCTCATCAAGCAGAAGAAACTACATGTCAAGCCAAGGAGAGAGCGAGAGCTGGCATAGACTAGTAAGACTTGATCCATTATCCCACATGCCACAGCAAACTGCCACACTGGGAGGTGATCAATAAGATTGGCTCGGAGTCACAGATGCCATTTAAAAAGCAAACAAATCGATTCAAGGAGAGAGAAGATAAAGATAGAGATCTCCACGTTGAAATAAATGGAAGAGCTGGAAGTCTGGTGACAATCCAATGTAGAGAGACAAAATTTTCAAAAGTGGTCAATCTTGCCACCGTCCCTTTGCATAATGAGATAGGTAAGCTGTGGACTGGTGTACACATTCAAATGCTATTTCCCATAAAACCACTGGTCAGTACAAAACAATGCACACGTTTTTGTAAACAGGCAGTCAGTGGCGTAGCTAGGGTGGGGGGAGGTTGGGGGGGGGGGGGAGAATTTGAAAATCCCCGGGGCACCCACTTGAGGGGGGCCCTCGAATTTTCTTTACATTAAAATATAACACAAAATGCAGGGGCTCCCAAAGAAGTCAAGCCCCTGGGCCTCCAAACGCTGGAAAATTCCTAGCTACGCTCCTGCTGTCAACCAGTGGCGTGGGGAGGGGAGGGGAGGAGGGGTGCGATTTTGAAAATCTCTTCGGGCCCCCACTTAATGGCCCCTCAAATGAGTGTCCGAAATTATTTGTTTACATTAAATATTACACCATTATCTCGTCGTGATGTTGTAAGTGAAAATACAGGGGCCCCTTAAGAGGTATAGCCCCTCCCCATCCCGGCCCCTAAATCCCTAGCTACGTCACTGAATGCAACCTCCTACCGCACACGCACGACAACTCATTCAGCTATCTCAGTATGCTGTGCATAAATCTCTATATAACTACATAACTAGTGGAGGCTGTTGGTTTTGAATTAGTATAGACTTTCATTCTCTCTACTCGTTCAAGAAAATGGGTCGCCCCCAGTGTTTAGCGTGCGCGTGTATTTATTGGTAATAGTTTCATTCAGGCCTACAACGAAGACACGTTAGTAGACATCGGCTACACGCCTCCACCCACGCGACACCTAAGAATAAAAGAATTGTTTCCCCGTGACCCACAAACTCGGGTTTGTTTCGTCTGTGAACTGCGCCGTCCCAACACACGCACCCACTAGAACGAGTCGACCTGTCTTAAGTGGACCAGCACTATGAGACAACCACCAAGACAGCTCGAGGATGTTACTGGGTGGTTGTTGTTTTTTTTTAACAGCAGATCTATATTTTTGTTTTTTCTTCCTAAATGTCCACTTGCGCTGCCTGAGACGAATAATGTACATCTCCTCGAGCAGCGGTTCTCAACCTTTTAGGCTCGGCGACCACTTTTTACAACCCCCCACTCTGCCGCGACCCCGCCCCTTCCGCATACACACACAGCAATAGAAGAATGGACAAAAACAATTCATTTTTCGAAGGTCTTAGGCGACCCCTAGCAAATCGTCAATCGACCCCCAAAGGGGTCGCGACCCACAGGTTGAGAGCCCCTGTCCTAGAGGGATCATCTCCAATCAGGAAGTTTTGAAATTGGCCACCATTCACAGGATCTATGCTCTGACAAAGAGAAGACTACGCTGGCTCGGACATGTCACCCGCATGCCAGATGGTAGAATCACGAAAGTTGTTATATGCTGAGCCTGTGGATGGAGTCAGACCAAAGGTCGAGCACACCGGGGATAATCCCCAATTTATACCACAATTTAAAAAAAAAACGGCGCATGGATAGTGACATATATATTATATGTTAGGCTTTCTACCGTCCAGCCAGTGCAATGGACTCGTCCTTAGCCGCCCCAACGGGGATTCTTTTTTTGTACTTTCTTATTGGCCTAATCGTCTCCTCTATCAGGGCTGGCCTTAGGCATGGGCAAACTAGACAGCCGCCAAGGTCTCAAATTAGTAGTGGCCTCGCAAAGGAATAAAAAAAAGATAGAGTAAAAAGGTTTTCTAGTGTTGTTTTTTTTTTCGATTGAAACGCGAAAGACCGACAGAAGTTCGACACAGAAATAATATAGAACACGGAAGGCACATGCCACAGTGTTCACAAATTTTGGACCTTAAAAAATGAATATGTTCGCTTCGCGCTCCTAATACTGTAATACATCTAGTCGTACAATAATACATTTTGCGGTTGGAAAAAAATATTATTTTAAAATTGCTTTTGTAGAGATTTTCATGTTTATAGCCTACTCAGTGCGCTATGGTTCAATCTCTGGACCAATTTTGGGGGGGGGGGGGGGGGGGGGGTATCTAGAACAATGTTTCCGTGCTGCCTTTGCAAAAGCAATAAAAAAAAACACCTCTGATAGGAATTCAAACTTGCGCCCTCCTGATATCTAGGCCACCGAGACATAATAAATAAAAGAGAGAGAGAGAATTGATATAAGCCAATAGATCTAAATCCAGAGTAAAAGCGTTAAATTCATCATTCATAGACGGATTGACACGCCCAAATAGATTATAGATTTTTTTTTTTCAACCCTACATAAAGACATCGCAGTGCTCTTTATCAGTGGTTCTCGCGACTAACCTGATAACCGTGGGTCAACTATGTACCACTAGCAGAAAAATCACACTTCGTGCCCCGGAGCACTGAAAATTCAAGGATTTCAGGCTGGTAAATGTTTCTTTCTCAATGACACACAAGAAAACAGCCAACAAGAGGCAGCAGTTTCTTTGTACTTCTTTCAATGCCTTCAGATACTGAGAACGTAAAACCAGTCGCAGATTTACGTACTTGCAAAGTTCATTGGCCAACGAACTGCCGCTAGCATAGAAGAGGACTCTGTTGTCTTTCCGAAAAAGTTTAAGATGATCTTGGAGAAATAAATCACAGCCCGTTAGTTGGAGAGCAAAAGGAAAGGTTTCAGGAGAACGTTCTGAAAAGCGTCAAAGAAGATTCAAGACAAGAGCGTCTTCTTCTAGATTAGAAATGAATATCCCTTGCCAAGCAGCAGTGCTCTACATACTCACAAAGACAAAGTTTAGACAAAATAAAAATAATGAACTGAATTGACTTTTTAAGGTCGGTGCTCAAAGCAAATGATTCTGCAAGTCCTACCAAATGATTCTGCAAGTCCTACCAAATGATTCTGCAAGTCCTACCAAATGATTCTGCAAGTCCTACTAAATAATTCTGCAAGTCCTACCAAATGATTCTGCAAGTCCTACTAAATGATTCTGCAAGTCCTACCAAATCAAGAGACCGAGTGGGATTCAAGTGCAAGCAACTTGGAGTTGCGGGAAGAAATCGAGACAATTAGAAATGGAGCCGAAATACAAAAAAAAAACGATCAAATTCCAAAACCCGAAACAAAACAAATTGAACTCGTTAAAACTACTATTTGAAATGCATGCCAGTCGCCTTGGTTACAGCACGAGGTGGGGGAATCAATAGTACTAAGTTGTTATGAGGCCTACTAAAGACATGAACAATTGTTACAATGAGACAGGACAGTAGAGTCTCTCGCTTTCCCTTGTTGTAGACAATGTTTGATGTTATTTAGTTGAAGTGGGAAGATATAGGACGAACCGGTGTTTCCCTAAACATTGGAATAAAACAGGCACAGTCTGATCTGCAAAGGGGAAGATTTAGTCTAAAGAGTTTTAGGGGGAAAGAATGGCAGTCATTTTATTTCGTGTAAATCGTAGAAGTACTGTAACAAATAAATACTAATAGGATTATTGTAATCTGGTCATATCAATCTAAACGTGTATTTTCTTTAATCCATGCGAAGTTGTTTTCTTTTCCTAGGCACGTTTAAAAAGAAAGGAAATAGGTCAATACTACCTGAAAGGAAATAGGTCAATACTACCTGAAAGGAAATAGGTCAATACCACATCGAAGAGAGAACCTGGCAGCGGGCGGCTTCCGAACAAGACAGCTGGAAGTTTCTTATAAAGGTCGCGTGATACGCATTTGAAACAAGAAAAATTCCACTGCCGCTAACAGACGCAGACGGCGAAAAGAGAACCTAAATCGGCCATCGCCGGACAGCGAGTATGTCTCCGCTAAATATGGCAAAATATGTATTCCTCATTAATCTTCGGACCTTATTATTGTGTAAACAGAGCATAAACAAAAAGAAAATGGTTCAATATAACAAGAAAAACATTTTAACAATGGTATAAATTAGTTTACATCTAGAGAACAATGAATCTGTGCGATGAATAATTGTATCTACTGTTTTTGTTTAGCGCTATTTCATACTTTTAGATTTCTCAACACGCTATGATACTTGTCTGGACCCGTTGGGAACATGGGGATATCTGATTGGATTTTACAGTAATTGGAACTCGGGGTTCACGCCCCCTCGGGCAGACATTCTAACCACTCTGCTAGCGAGGTACTTATGACTAGAAAATATTGTATAATATATACTATTGGTTACAATTTAGAGCGGCGACCTGTAAAGGAGACACATTCAGCTTATAGCACCACTTCAGTCAAGTACAATTTCTTTGCCTTGTTCGAGCTACCAAACAAAATAATTAATTACCAATAGTCCTGTGTTGTAAAAGAAATGATTGTGTAAAATTTCAGCTTGATCTGAGATTGGTTGTCGGAGTGAGTTGATATAAGCTTTTTAAAACGCAAGCAAGAGATAACAAACCCTTTTTTAAAACAACGCTTATCTAATGGGAAGAACTTCGCAATTAAAACTATATATCAATAAAGTAAACGTTATTTCCCTAATTCGATATCAAACAACATAATTAATTACCAATGACTATTTTTTTAAATTGATTATCTTTTGTTAGGTAAAATAAATAATTGTTTAAAGCTTTATCTTTATTCGAGAATGGGTGTGGCAGAAACAATGTGTACGATTACCCAAAGGGACCAAACCCTACATAATTAGTAATATCTGTGAGTACTGAAGGATTAATTTCCCTTGGTATCAAACAAAATAATTAATTACCAGTAATTGATTGACTATAAGGTTATTTTTTTATATTGATTCGTGTTTTGTCAATGCCAATCAATAATTGTGCAAAGTTTCCATTTGATCCGACCAATGGCTGTAGGAGAAATAACGTGTACAAACTTTTTGACCAGACAGACAGTGAGTTGATCTAAGCTCCAGTGTTCTGTGTTCGTCCTGTCAACTCAGTCAACACACTATGACAGAGATATGAGTCGCAGATACATTGCAGCCTAGTTCAGTCAACAGAACTTAGAAAACAAAAACAATCGGTTATAGGATAAGTTATGCCAATAAAATGTTGGACACGGGAAATCCAGTGAACAATGTATGGTCTAGACGCGCTGGATGTAGGTCAACTACAAGTATGTAGAAAATATACACTCCTAGCCACAACAAAGGTAATCTGACACAATGCACATTAGACTGTCTTGGGGGGGGGGGGGGGAGGTGAAGAGTGTGTTCAATTACTTCATTAATTAGCTCTTCAATACTTTCATCAGCGGGGAGGGAGGGCGCAGCTTTAAAAAGGTGGGGGGGGGGGGGGGGCGACACATCTAGGACATGACCACAATTTCAGGAACTACTTAGTAGCGTTTCCCCCCCCCCCCCCCATACTTGTACTTGGCGAAGTCGTGCTAGTGGTCCACGCTGGCTAAACTTCCCTGCCCCCCTTGTGACGGGAACTCCGTTTGGAAGTACAATGACAAGACTTCTCAAGCCGCCATCCCCCCAACGACTTATTGCTCATCTGCTGTGCAATAGAAATACTCAAACCCTACTTGAATGACTATCAGTTCAGTTCGGTTTACTCAGTGGCTAAGACCTCAATAGGTTTTTGTCTCATTTCTTGTGCTTCGCTACGGTTTAAAAAAAAAAAAACAGTGAATTCGACATGGTTTAACTTTTTTTTTTTTACAATTAAAAGGCTTCAATACTGGTTAGAATAGCTTTGACATGGACTATTTTTAAGAAAAAAATTATATCGAACTTGAATATTACTTTTTTAAAAACTCAGACTTTTAGGGGGAATAGCAAAGTATTCAAGATAAAGGCGCTCAACTAAACACGTATAGAGGAGGGGTGCTGCCTTAAAATGATAATACGATTCGCTGGCCCGACAAGATTTCTGTGACAAAGAACATTGCCCATAAAAGAAGACATCCTTCAGAGACCATGGAGAGCCTGTCTCCTACATCACATTTGTTTCCGGATGTGTTCAGAAACTGATAACGTAAAACAGTCAAAGTTCATTAAGGTCAAAGCTCAAAGGTCAACGTACTACTGCTAGAACAGAAGAAGACTCTTGACCGATAAGGTTTTTGCTGATCTTTGAGAAATAGATCACGCCTCATGTGCCAGCTTCAGAAAAGTTGTTAGCTGATCTTTGAGAAATAGATCACGCCTCATGTGCCAGCTTCAGAAAAGATGTTAGCTGATCTTTTAGAAGTAGATCACACGCCATGTGTTAGCTTCAGAAAAGATGTTCGCTGATCTTTGAGAAGTAGATCACACCCCATGTGTCAGCTTCAGAAAAGATGTTAGTTGATCTTTGAGAAGTAGATCACACGCCATGTGTCAGCTTCAGAAAAGATGTTAGCTGATCTTTGAGAAGTAGATCACACCCCATGTGCCAGCTTCAGAAAAGTTGTTAGCTGATCTTTGAGAAATAGATCACGCCTCATGTGCCAGCTTCAGAAAAGATGTTAGCTGATCTTTGAGAAGTAGATCACACGCCATGTGTCAGCTTCAGAAAAGATGTTAGTTGATCTTTGAGAAGTAGATCACACCCCATGTGCCAGCTTCAGAAAAGATGTTAGTTGATCTTTGAGAAGTAGATCACACCCCATGTGCCAGCTTCAGAAAAGATGTTAGTTGATCTTTGAGAAGTAGATCACAACCCACGAGGAAAGAGGGGAAGGCCAAGAAATACATGACGCCGATATTTGGAAGCAGATGTGCCAGACAATGAGACAGTTGGAGAGAGACGCCTGGAGGAAGCTGCTTGGAGCCAGACGGAATTATAATGGTGGATGTGAGGGGATTGAATGGGAACATGTCGCGTGAATAGCGTATCGTACAATGAACTTAAATCTTGCGTCTGTATGTTACTAACATTTCAATACAAGAAGAGGGGAGACCAAAACCTACTGTTGCTTTGAGCACCAACCGAGGTTAGTCCGGCATTGAAAACCTAAGCTATTTATACATTGTAATCAAAATGGTACAACTATTATCATCGTATCTCTTTACTTATCATCTAAATTCAACAAGTTTAAACAAACTCTGGCACCGAAACAATTCAAATGTGAAGACATATTGTCTTATGCCCTAGATTCTTTAAAAATGCAATTTGTATAGTATGTGGCGTATTCGTGCTAACTGATCAGCAGTTATACCAATCATGTGCAAGGGAGAAGGCTGAAGTTACATTAAAATGTCTCGGACCTCGGCCACTCACCATCTTGAAAAGTAGCAATCAATTTTATTTTCATTTTATCCTTTCTGACGCTTAAGAGTTGTTTTTTTTCTTTAGAAAACTCAGTAAGTCAATTTGTATATTATATGCTACAATAATAATGTCACGAGTCGAGTCTGTGACCTATTTCGACCAGTTTCTAGAAGCGAGGTCAAACCAGTGCAAGTGTCCAGCGTAAACAAGTTAATTTTAGGTATCCAATCAAAGAAAGAGGTTAAGGGAAAAAAAAAGCACACGTCAGCTCCTAGAAGGTCAAAGTTACTAAAATAATTATCGGAGAAGTTTCCATGATTCTGGAATGTACGATTAAGAAAGGTATAAATTAAGGGAAAGTCAGTTAGACGGGGTCCTCGCTTAGTTATCGCTTAAGTCCTCTCTTAGTAAAGGGTTAGTTAAGTTTTGTGATATAAGGGGGTCCATTTAATTAAAGTTTTATTAGTTGCAGTAATATTATCTGAAGTTATATTACTTGAAGTTGAAGTTATACTAAGTGAAGTTTCATGTATCTTTAAGTTTTATTTATGAAGTATCAAGTCAAGTTGTTGGTAAATTGAGAAGTTAATTTTATGTGAAAGTTGAAGAAGTATTATTAAAGAAGTTTTGAAGAAAATACAGAGAGATGTTTCTTTCTTCACTTCATTGACTTGTCAAGTTTGATAATATAATCCCCGGCAAGTGTGATCGTCACAAATAACTACATGAAGAATTGGAGGAAAGAAGGGGAAGAACTCAAGATTGGATGTGAATCATGTATTCCATGTTAACACTCTACAGGTCTATCCAGCTTGAAAAGGACGATCAATACAAACATAAGGAGAAAGAAAAGCACACGACACTCCACTTCTAGAGCTTGGTCAGAGATATAATTTAAATATTTGTTTTTATCATACTTAAGGCAACGCCTGGCAGATCACCCCCACCCCGCCCCCAAGGGAGGAGGGCCTTTAAGGAAGTATGTGTCTCTCTTGGACAGTACCATTGGCAGAAGCAAAGCAGAAATACTCTTCTGTTGGTTATTAGAAGCTGGCGAGTGTAATGCCAAGATTTGGGTGCATTATGTCGTGATCTGTTGGGGAATGCATATAAACTCAAATGCGATCAAAGTATACAGCAGATAACTCTAAAAGGCCAATGACCAATCGTAGAATATTTGTTTAACTTGATCGCTTGACTTCCGAACCAAAGGTGCCGGGTTCGAATCTCGGTGACGACTGGGATTTTTAATTTCGGGATCTCTGGGCGCCTCTGAGTTCGCCCAGCTCAAATGGGTACCTGACATTAAAGTTAAGGCGGATGGTCGTTGTGCTGGCCACATGACACCCTTGTAAGCCGTGGGCCACAGAAACAGATGACCTTTACATCATCTGCCCTATAGACCGCAAGGTCTGAAAGGGGAACTTTTTTTATCGAAATAAAAGTGAAATATACAATTCTATTCACCAAGAAAATTTCATTCATATAGTTTACTTTTACCTTTAAAAAACAAATGTTCACATTTTGGTCACATCATATGCCAGATACGGTAAACTCAAAAATGTGTCAATAAACTTTAACCAGTTAACTAGATTTTCTATTTTGAAAAATGAGCTATGCTCTGCCCAGGTCATAAAGAAGTCTTCACACGAAACACGGCGCCCATTGTTAAAATAGCACACGACATAAGCTTCTCTGTGAAAATACAATTAATGGATAGCTCAAGGGGCTGATCGATAGTTCTTTATTTAGGACACCACAAAAGGCCGAGAGAGAAACGTGAAATTAATTTGTCAAAGGCCAAAAATAGTGACCCACTGTAATAAGCATTGCTCAATAATAATTTTTTTTTACTAGCGAAAAGACACTTATTAATATTTCCGTCATCGTTTAATGTTGAATTCTGTCAGCTTCCAAGATTGGCGTGACGTCGAATCCCCAGATACATCCGGTGAAGAGTTATTGCTGCTAGATCTAAGAGGTTTGAACTAGTTTGAGGCGGAATTACTGTCTGTGGTCTTTGAACGCTTAATTGCGTAGTTTAAAAAATTATTTACTTAATTTGCTCGGTATCAGGTCGTTTTAAAATTAAATTCTAAGACGTTTTGATCAACTCAAGGATGTGTCTTGATGGCGAACTCACGTCAAACTCTGGATACCGGTAATTACGGATCTGGACTCGCGCCCACGAGAATAACATTAGAGAAGGGAAGCGCATCAGTTGTTCGTTTGTTTGTTTGTCTCAAGCATAAATGATAAGTTTCCATTTATCATAGATAAGTGATGTATAAGTTCAAACACTTATTCCCATACAGCAGGAAGAAAAGCAAACTAATTCAGAATCGGTCTCCATGTTAACATTCTCAAACTAACAGGTAACGACCAAAGCAGCGTAGTAGGTCTAATTCTGAAAGTGGACAAATGTAGTCCAACTGAATTTCCATTAGTTTGGACCAATCCAATAATCTTGTATAAGCATTTCATAACATCTTCAGCTAAATTTTAAATTATGTTTGATGTTTTTCCTTTCATATTATTTTTCAGTAAAACAAAACTAGATCCAACGCATCTGGATTTAACGCGAAAGGCAGAAAGGAACAAGACAACAAAGAGAGTGCAGAAGTTTGCAGACGATCCGGAAGTGATACATTGTACATTGTTTTTTTATTGACGTGCTAGAATGACAGACAACACAAATACAATATCGGATTTTCTCAACCTGGGGTGGCAAAATACATATATATATTAAAATCCCATTTTATTTATAAGAAATAACCGATTCTGACATTAGCATTAATCATCTATTTTAAGACGTGTTGCTATTTATATTTCTGATGAAACGTCACGTAGGTTAATAAACTAAGTGATTAGACCTGTGGGCATTCTTACAAACCTAGGCCTGTCCACGGTTATTCCCTTTAGTCACTCACAAGCCACTAGGCCAAGCGATAAACAATTACTTTGTAACAGGTCGTAGCCTTCAGATAACAGTGGAACTATCCCTAATTTGTATTTCGGACTTTATTGTATCATTTATAAAGTGTCATGGGTTGAAAACAAACAGAAATGTAGCCATGTCATTGTTCAACAGTATAAACATAATCTCCTCTCTCGATGCCATGCTGACACTCTCTGGACTTGCATCAGAAAGGAAAGTCAGAGTCTTGGTGGTCTGACAAAGAGCACATTTAAAAGGTGTAAACATTCAACTGTCTCACATCCATATGCAGATAAATGTATCCTTGGAAATGCAGTGGCTAATTCACTGCTACTATACAACTGGTAGAAAGAGTGTTGTTGTGTTAAATATACCTCCTTTATACAAATCATAATTTGTGAACAAAATTAGTTGAATATCTGTATAATATAAGCTACATATTAATATTTGAACCCCTCTATCACAAATTTTATCATTGGTAAATATAAAATGAAAAAGGGTTGTACCAGATGGGAGGGGTGCAATCGCCTTCCGCCCATCGGACAAACCAATACTTTTTTTCTTTTTTTGTATTTTAGTTAAGAAATTACAAAATTAAAAAAAAAAATGTCATTAATATTATTTATATATGCTATAAATTAAATGCTTATATCAAGTCGCCCCACTTCTATTTTTTAATGCCAAATGCAATAATTAGCAGAAATTATAAAAAGGAGTCAGGATTAACATTTTCACTACCACCCTCTGCCATTTCCAGACGAAAACATGACGTTTTAGAACAGAATAGTCAAATATGGTGACAGGGTTTATGTAATTGCACAAGATTTATCATATTTATTTTAAGAAATTTTTTAATTTTGGAAAATTTAGAATTCATATGAAATTTTTCAGTATAAGAGTAACAATCGAGATGAGTTCTGAACCCAAATATTGTTTTCCTAGTCACCTTCTTCCAACCTTTACTCAAACTGATATTATTCTATTGTTTAATTAAATTTGGGTCAAAACTCACAATATATACTTAAATCCTAAAAATGTAAAAAATTTAGAGTAGAATCTAATTGGTCCACTTAATTTTTCCTCCAACTTCCGAAATTTTTTGTTTAGAGCTTTGAATTATGGTTCTATAACAAAACAAAGTTACAAACATGCCCTATTGAACAAAATAAATCACTTTCAAATGAGCTTTTATTTCAAATATTATTTTTTGAATAGGTTGTATTTGTTTTTGTTACTACAATGTATTAAGGGCGAATAAATTCATATTAGAATATTTTTCAAGTAACACATTATTCAAGTGGTGCTTTTCTAATAGGATGAATAATGAGCTGTAGATGTCAGGTGAATGCCTTTCTGAAATGAAGCGCTCCCCCAGACCCACTAGCTGTACAGCTGTTTTTTGGTTTTTGCTTTTTATGCCCAAGGTTGAGAAACACTTTTTTATTCTCATATTACATAAATATATATATATATATATACATACATGCTGTACGTGCACTTATGCATAGGGTTAGGGTTTACTAGGCGCTAGGGTTTGGAAAAAATCCCCCCCCCCCCAATTCCAAAGTTCTGGATCTGCTAGTGGTGCAACCTGAATAGAGGTATTGTAAAAAGACTAGTATTACAAGAAAACATTGCACATCAAATTAGATATATATATATAGATAGACAGACAGATAGATAGATATTTATTCATGGTCTGCCTTTTTTTTTCAAGGAACACTTCTTCTTCTACTTTGTTCTCATTATCAAGTTGGAGCGTTCAGATGAGTAGACCAATACATGAGATGAACTGTGCAGTGGTTTCCAAATCAGGGAGCTCTCCATATAAATTTCTTTCTATAGGGTCGAGGAACATTATTTTCCGTCTCCATTTTCTGGCATTGTTCTTAAGTGATCAAATAAACACAATCTGTTTTTATTTCTGTCACTTAAGATGGTTGTTCATTAAATTTGTTTACATCCCAAAGGCTCGCCCTTCAACTATTTAATATATTATATCTCATACATCCCCATATTTCAAGAAATTCCCTAAGATGTCTCCAAAAATTTTTTTTAAAGTAAAAGACAAGTGTGTCATTTACAGTTTGAAAGTGCTTACTAAAGGAAACACTTACTTTAGAGATTTCTCGACTATACTTGTCCTAAAAATTTCTTCTGAATCTATCTTAATGGCGCAGCATGTGTTTCTGGAGCTGCTAGAAAAAGATGTTGCTGGCAAATCTTTAGCTTCACCTGTAATGTAAGAGATATTTTATTGACAAATTAATATAGAAATAAAAAGCCAAACTTTGATTAGCAAGATAGATGGCTACGAATTTATACAATAAATAAAAAAGTATTTATTCGAAAATCGTCCATATATATATATATATATATATATATATATATATATATATATATATATATAATACCCAGTTTTTCTAAAAGCATGTACAATCAATGGAAAAATGTTGAGTGTCTGCTACACTAACAGCATGAACTAGATTAACAAAGTAAATTGATATAACATTACCTTTCATTATTTATGACTCAGAGTAGGAAACTTTAAAATACACAAAAATTATCTTTAAGTTTTCATTCATACACAGTTGGAAACTAACTACAATTGGAAGCAGATATTTTATGAATCAGTATGAGTATCAAAATACTTTAAGAGCCTTGCGTGTAACAAAGTCATACAATATATCATAAAAATATGTTTCCTGCATAGATCACGCTCAGTAGCAAGAATTATCAAAGGTTTCAATCTATCTTCAAGAAATTATTCATCAGTTTGAAGTGCAAGATGCTTCTTTCACCAGATTTCACAATTACGGATATTGTATCATGCCGTTTATTTTAACGTGCGTTGGATTGGCGTTTTCCATATTGAAGTACACCCCAAAATGACAATTTTGTCTATATTTCAGGAGATTTTTATGAGTTTTCAAAAGATTTTAATAATTTCCAGAGATTTCTAGTTCTGTATATTTTGCAATCTCAGGAGCTTTCCAGGAGCTCCTGGTAAATCAAGGCACAAAATGGTTTAATTTAATAAATTACACCTAGGATTAGCATGGGGCTAAGCATTTTAAGCATAAATATTTAAATAGAATGTAAGTAAATACATAATATGCATCGTTAAGCCTTAGAATCATATTTTAGTTTATAATTTATTCGTAATACACCATCGGGTAATAGTTCATGTTATTGAAGACAATATTTTCATTATTAAATGGTACAACTCATGAAAATGAATTTTGAACAAAAGAATGTAATGAAACGAAAAAATGCTGATTTTTTTAATGGTATCTAGTCTGAGAGGGCTCGAGTATGAACCTTGTGTCAAGAAATTTCATGATTTCATGATTATGCTTTCCAAATCTACCTGACATCACATTTGCACTTGTCAGAAATCCATTCACAGTCAAAGATATAGTAGATATTACAGAGGCTTTAGGCGAAGAGTATGACTATACTGAACGAATTGATAGTGATAATTTATTTCAATGTCAGTTACACAAATCTGTAGTATCAAGTATTTGAAGTCATATTCCTGATTTGCCCCCTTCTTCTTCCATTAATATATATTTCTGTGAAACACAAGTTATCCAGCCTGTTAGTTATAAAGTCAAGGAAAAAAAAAACTTTCTTGATCTCCAAAAGACTGTCCCAAAAATTTCTGATCTGGTTTTAAAAACAGAAACAAGCTATGTTGCAACACTATGTTGTATTCATTATACTTTACTGACTTTATGATTCTAAAACTGCTACAGATACGTGCATCGCCAATGTTTTCAAATTCTCAAACATAAGTATGCAACATGAAATTGGTGAATCAAATAAGAAATAAGTCTAGAAAAGTAAACAAATGCAAGTCAAAGAGGAACTTTCATTTACATTAGAAATTATAATTACGGCTACATTGTCAATGTCATCTAGCATTAGATTAGCAAAAGCATAGTTAGTTACGGTTATGGACGAAAAATAAATGCATAGAGGGAAATTGTAAAAAGGGTTGCCTAATTAAAAAGGTTGAGATCTTGAACCAATCCACTGCTTTCCTTCTGTCTTTAGACAGATCTAAATAGATCTAGAATCTAGAGATTAATTCTAGATCTGGACCTGGAAATCTAAATCTAGAATCTAGTACAGTAGTTGTAGACTCTCTAATCTAGATCTACTAACTAAACTCTAGGAACTATCTACTAGATCTAAATCTAGAATCTAGATTTAAGTCTAGATGTAGAGATCCAAATTTAAAAATTATAGATCTACTCATCATACTTCTGTCTGATGTATACTAGAGTCTAGATCTACTTCTACTGTTAGTGTGACCTGTGTGTACTTTCTTACTGTCTACTACTAGTACTAGATCTTCTTGAAATTGTCAGGTAGAGTTGAGTCTTCGACTCTTGGAACTCTAAGCCAGCAAAATTGAAGAAGAGCTTCCTTTCACGGCCTGAATGAGAACAGTGTACACTGTTCTGTCTCTGTCTGGCGGGGTGTCAGACTCACAGCCAGAGACCACGTGCACCAGGACCCCTGCCAATTTCCTTTTCTATACCAGGCTAACTGTGCATTGATTTTGACAAGGTTGTGGGAGCTTTTTTACAACTCCGCACAGTGCAATGAGGATGCTCTCGCACCCCCTTAGGCACCCCTACAGGAGTCTTGTTTTGATACCCTTTAGCCTAATCGTTTCCTCGTACAATCATTTCCACCCGGACGCCACTATGAGGCAGGGTAGCATGCCCTGGAGTACTAAGATCTAGATTGTTCTAGAGTAGATTATCTGTTAATTCTGTTTACTAGATTATAGATTTAGTACTAGTAAAACTACTAACTAGCACTACGTTACATACTTAGTAATACACTGTCACTAATGACTTCTAGAATTTACTAGATCTTGTCTAAGTCTAGAGTGTCTAGAATTTAGTAGAATAGTCTCAGACTAGATCTAATCCTAATTTCTAGATCTAGAAATACTTGACAAGTATTTTTCAAGTAAGGCTAGTCTACAGAGTACAGTACAGTAACATCACACTCACTCACACTAACAGTCTGAATGTCAGTCTGACTCTTTACTCTTTTGAGACTTTTGAGTCTAATTCAAATGTGTAACTGTAATTACTGTAATTTAAGCTTTACTTTACTAGACTGTAACTAGAGTTAACTAGTCCTCTTTTACTCTAGAATACTCTAGTCTAGAGATCTAACTTCTAAGTCTAAGTAATTACCTTTAAAATAACTAGTTTAACGTTACTTTCACTTTGTAAGTAAATAGTTGCGATACAGTCTAGTCACGTACTTTAAATTACTGCATCTACTACCATTTCAATTCAGGCATTTCTACTCTACTGACTCTAGTCAGTCTAGTCTACTCTAGTGTCTAACTCTAGACAAGTCTCCACTGTCACTGTGACTGTCTACCTAGCCAGTCACTGACTGAGCAGTGAGACTGAGTCAGGAAATAATTTACGCGGCAAAATGCTTCGCACTGATAAGCTAAGGGTTTTGGATAATGATGAACAAATTCTTTAGCACTAAGTAAAAATGCAATGCGATTAGAATTTAGAACTAACCTATTTTGACACGCAATGTTTCCTCAACTCTTACATCCTTGTATTCAGCCTCTGCCATGTTGCTAATTTATAACATTCTCCTGACTCCTGTTTTTGATGTCACCGGATGTTGTAGTCAGTGACCGAGTAGTCAATTCGCAAACTGGCTGACCACTTTTGGTTCCACCGCAATCTGGATATTCGATAGACTAGATCAAGATTTAGATGTAGTAGTTATTATTAAAGATACTAGATTTAGATAGCTAAATAATTTAATAACAATCTCATTTATGCTGCTCATTAGTCATTTCCAGTTGCAACTAATCGCTCCATGAGATAGAATTAGAACATATCGATAATAAACCACTTTGCGCATGCTTATTTTTAATTGTTAAAAAATAATATCGCAAAATAGATACATACAGATTTAGAATCTACATCTTTCATTCTAGATGCTATCAGTATAGATCTAGGCCTACGTTCCTAAAGAATATGATATAAACAATAACCTATTATACAGATAGGGTGCAATTATAAAAAAAAAATCCTGTATTTTATTTTTCATCTAGCTTTTTTCTTTAATGTGTGGTATGTTCTCAGGACTGTCGTCACTATAAATACAACCCGCTGACCACTGGCGATCGCCCCTACCGCCCCCCCCCCCACTCGGCCGACCCCCCCCCCCGAAGGGGGGGGGCGGACGAATTTAGTATAGAAGTCACACAATTTGTATACGAATTTATTACTTATGTTAATAATATATACTAATTATTTATATCTCAAACTATTTTTAGATTATTTCGCCCCCCCCTCTAGTATGTTGGCCGATTAGGTGGGGTCGTGAGGGGGCGATAGCATCAATCCGCCCCCCCCCCTAACCATCAACTTTTGAGTGGGGGGGGCGGTCCAATTTATTTGTAGAAATCACAGCTTGCCAAAAGAATCAATTAAATATCTATATGATTAAAACTTGTTATTGATATTTTAACCAATCTTTATATTATGTCGTTCCCCTGTTGTCCGATTGGTGTGTGTGGGGGGAGGGGGGTGAAACCTCTACTGCCCTTCCCACCTAAACCCTTTGAGTGGGGGGGGGCGGTCCTACTTTTATGGAGAAATCATAGTTTCTGACCAAGATTAGTTGCATTGATATATAAATTTGATATTATGTCGCTCCCCTCCAGGTATCTTGGCCGATTCGGTGGGGTAAGGGGGGGGGCGATTGCATGTACTGCCCTCCCCGCTCTAGCCCTCTGAGTGGGGGGGGGCGGTCATATTTTTATGGAGGAATCATAGTTTGTGAACAAAAATAGTTGAATTTCTATATAATTGATATGTGAAACCATTTGTATATTATGTCGCACCACACTCTAATCTCAAATATTATGATTAGTAAATATAAAAGAAAAAACAGTTGGGAGGGGCGATACATGCCATCTCCTTTCCCTCATCGAACGAAGCAATAATTTTTCTTTTTGTATTATAGTTAAGAAATTACAAAATGTAAAAAAAAAATCAGCCACAAATATAATTTATATATGCTATAAATTAAATTCTCGTATCGAGTGGCCCCACCCTTATTCTTTAATGCCAAATGTAATCATTAGCAGAAATTATCAAAAGGAGCGAGGATAAATCGTTTTCATTCTACCGCCCCTCCCATTTCCAGACAGAGTTTATGTAATTTCACATGAATTTATCATAATTATTTTAAGAAAGACTTTGCTTTGGAAAAGTTAGAATTCAAACAAAAATTTTCAGTATAAGAGTCACGATTGAGATGAGTAGCCTTTTTTCCAACCTCTACTCAATCTAATATTTTTCTAGTTAAATTTGGACTATAACTCACAATTTATGCTTGAATTTTATTGAATATTATTTATCGAATTTTTTTTTCGGCGGCGATCCTCAAAGCCTTAATCTAAATATGTGGGGTATCTGATCTTTTCAAGGAACAAATCGGATTAATTTGCAATGTATTAAGGGCGTATACATTCAAATTAGAATATTTTTCAAGTACAACATTATTCAAAAAGTCCTTTTTTAATAGGATGAATAATGAGCTTTAGGTAAGGAGAATGCGTTTCTTCAGCGAAGAATGCAAGAAAACGCTTTTAGCGTCGGGGCTTCGCCCCGAAAATCACTAATGAATAGTTAGCTGTAGTTGTCAGGAGCAGGCGTTTCTGCAGTGAAAAATGCGAAAAAAACGCTTTTGGCGTCGGGGCGAACCGAACTCCACTGATTAATATGAGCTGTAGATGTCAGGAGAATGCGTTTCTTCAGTGAAGAATGCATGAAAACGCTTTATGCGTCGGGGCTACGCCCTGAAAATCACTGATGAATAGTGAGCTGTAGTTGTCAGGAGTAGGCGTTTCTGCAGTGAAAAATGCAAGAAAACGCTTTTGCGTCGGGGCTTCGCCCCGAACTCCACTGATTGATAAAGAGCTGTAGATGTCAGAAGCAGGCGTTTCTGCAGTGAAAAATGCAAGAAAACGCTTTTTGGAGTCGGGGCTTCGCCCCGAACTCCACTGATGAATAGTGAGCTGTAGATGTCAGGAGCAGGCGTTTCTGCAGTGAAAAATGCAAAAAAAACGCTTTTTGGCGTCGGGGCTTCGCCCAGAAATCCACTGATGTATAAAGAGCTGTAGATGTCAGGAGAATGCGTTTCTGCAGTGAAGAATGCATGAAAATACTGAGAAATACTGCTTATTTATTCTTATATACATACATATATATACACATATATATGTGTGTGTGTGTGTGTGTGCTGTACGCACGTTTATGTATAGGGCTAGGGTTTACTGGGCGTTAGGGTTAGGGTTTGGAAAAAAATCGCCCCCCCCCCACTCCAAAGTTCTGGATCCGCTAGTGCCGCTGACATCTCCATCTGGGCTAGGGTATAACACTTTTTATTTCTGAAGGAACGTCCGAAACTTATAAGACAAATTTATTTATGTATTTATTACCTTTAGGTGTATTTTATAAGATAAGATGTACTTACCAACGAAAGTCTACAAAGCAGCGGTCCTCACCACACTTTTGTATGACTTTGAGACCTTGGTGCTTTATAGGAGGTAGGCATTTCTACGACTCCCCAGATGGACAGGAGAGTGGTTAGGGCTGCACCGGAGCGGAACTCCGGCCGGATATCCGGACGATTTTCACAAGTCGTCTTCGGCTGGATTTCATTGCAGGATAGTTACTTTAAAGTGTGGTTGAGAAAACGGAATTTATTATACTTGTTAAAAGTACGGATACTGAGAATACATTACAGAACATACTATTCCAGATGTTTTTGACACCTAGACCAGGGTCGGCAACCTTTTGGGTACGAAGAGCCAAAAATTACAGTTAATAAACTTTCAACGTTTCTAAAGAGTCACAAGATTTTTTTTCCGAACATTTCGTTAAGAATTCTTTCAACTGACGATGGTAGAGTGCTTTCGACAAGATGCTGTTAAAAATCTTGATTAACAAATTCATGACCTCAACTACTTCATCCAGAAATGTTTGGACACAAAGCGCTTCTTGGTATATTATGCAGTGAAACGTAAAAATTTCATGGTTTAATTTTGCGCAAAAGAATCGTAGTTGCCCCTTTATTTTTTTCCTGTCATACTTCTGGCTCCATCAGTTGCTATAGAAACGATTGAAACGATTTATTTATATCGATTTTATTGTCTTCAATGTATTTTCGCACGACCTTAGCTCTATCTTCTCCTAAAGTTTGTCACAAAAAGACCAATTTGTGCCGTATCTTTTATGTCGTAAGACTCATCTATATCAAGTGATAAGGCAGAAGGCAATATCTTCCACCTGCAAATACGCAGGTTGCCGACCCCTGACCTAGACCATACTTATAATACCATAGAGTCGTATCTTGGTTTGACTGTCCAATAATTAAATGAGTTATTAGACTGAAGCATCGATGTTCTATATTGTGTAAATCTCAACGGTCGGCATGCGGCTGCAAATTTGCTGTCAGCGTTGGAGACGTCGCTTGAAAATTGGATTATTCCAACTGAGTAAGGTTACAAGGGCTGTTGGAGCTACGTCGAGCAATATCGTAGTACTGTACAGAAAGTGATTCCATGAGCAGTTAATCTCCAAAGTAGCATGTTGCTCCTTTGCGACCTTTTGACGAAGTCACTCGTAAGTGCAGCTGATGGTTCAATTCCCATTGATCCGTGTTCCGAAGGCATTCACGCAGCGTAGAGGAAGGACAGGAGTTAAACGATGAAAACTACTTTAGATATTACTAGTCTGTACGTTAATTTGCCTCGTGTTAAATGACAATGAAACAAAGGCGTCATCTGTTCTTGTTAAAGAAACTGCAACACCAGCAGAAGTTTTCAATGAATCTGTTGAACCACCAACAAAGACATTTCGGTCAACTGAAACAATTTTGTAGGACTTTTTCGATAAATGGATGTCACAAGAAGAAGCTAGTAATACAACAGTCAACAGAGCACAAAGCCTGCAAGAAATAAAGTTAGGAGCTTCCAAAATATCAGACTTAACCCTTGATTTCTACAATTTTAAGTTGTAAAATATGTTCTATACTTTCAGTTCAGACCAAATTAACCCTAGCACTTTCAGATTAGTCTGTGCTACCTGTTTATAAATGCAGATTAACTTTAATTCATTGCAATCAGTAACAGTTAAAAACTCTAAGGTGAAACAAAAGTAAAATAAAATAAATATTACTATTAAGTTTCCTTTTTAAAGGTTTTGCGAAACTTTTAGTAACACGAGCTCCGGCAGGATATTTTATGTTACTTCCCGGCCTAATCTGGCTCCGGCCGGATATTAAAAATTACTATCCTGTGCAACCCTAATGAAAGCACAACTTACCACTGACAGGTACGTTGGCATGCCGGTGACTACCCGCGTGTATTGCTTGTATGTGTGTCTTGCTTAATGTCTAGGGGAAGTTTGAGTGTGCAATATGCTGGGTCGCCACATATAAATCGGAAACAGGCACGCAACAAACAGATAATAATTAATAATTTACAAGATTTTTATTTACATAAAAGATGAAGAAAATAAAGGAGAGGGGTTTGCATCATACCTCTTGATGGAAATAGTAAATCATCACTTTAAGCACAACTATGAGAGAGAGAGAGTGGGTCACCTTGTCTTTGAACTTCTTAAAGTCCTACCGACGTCGTAACTGGCTGTGCTCCTTGGTGGAGGGCTTGCAGCTGGAGGAGGCACTGTCGCTGGCAGAGCGTCGTCGGTGACTCGGCGTTTTCGTTTGAGTGTCAATCCAAAATCACTGGGGTGGTTGTGGGCACGGCGGGTGCAGGCTACCGTGGGCACGAAGAGCACTGCAGACAGAGCTGATCTACCATGGGCAGAATTATCAACATGAGGTAGTAGGCGTATATGAAGCAAGTAGACAGACACCCGAGGAAGGCACAAGGTATTCCGATAGAATTAAGGAGAATGAATTATAGAATCCGGGCTCGTCTGTCAGCGAGCTGGAGAAATGAAGAAGTGTAGATATTTCCAAATAAGGCGCGTGTTTTTAAAAGTGCCGGAAGAGATTAGCGGAAGGGGGGGGGGGGGTGGAAGAGAGCGACTACAGGTTTTCCATCACGAGAACAGAACGACTTAATAGGTTATAGTCGCTCCTAGAAATGTCAAGAGGCGTGTTGAAACAGATTATCTTCTTGTTCAAAGAGAGGAGGTATGGGTGAAGAAAAGAGTGAAGCATGTCCGGAAGTGCGCGCAGGGGTAGGTTTGCCCGATAATGCCAAGGTGGGGTCATTGATGATCGCCGGACACAAAACGCCAATAACCAGTGCCCTTAATAGGTCCGTGTTTATCTTTACCTGCGTCAATGGAGAAAAGTTAAGGGGCGTGACACTGTGGTCGCCAATGTGATGGATTCAGTCGAGCGAGTAGGGAAAAGGTCGGGTTTGGTGGAAAAATTAGACTTAGAAAAAAGGAATAATCTGAATGAAATTAATAAATAATAATTAATGCTAAGATTAACTTGAGTGATACTGTAAGCAAGCCTGTCACAATGCCAAAGTGCTATCTTTTTAGCGAGCTTAAGGAGGACGGCATAAGCGATATGAAGTTCAAATCAGGCGCCACTTTGCTCTCACTGGCCTAGATGAACAACAATACATAAATTAATATATTTGATTGACAAATATTGTCAACAGGTGTCTTTTTTTTCAACATTTATGGATTAAATTTATCACAAAGACTAAACCTAGATCTAGGTCTATCAGTACGTTGACTTTGTTGACATTTTAAAAATATTTTTTCCCACAGAGATCAAAGTTTTTTTTTTAAAGTTAGTTTTACATTCTAAACTTTGTTGCCACGAATAAAACTGCATCCTCGTTATCTTGTTACCTTTACTAATAATAGATCTAAATGGCGAGTATTTTGTGGCTACACTAATTAACATTGAACCAAAATTTACAGAATCGAGTATAAAAGATCTAAAAGTTATTCTTAATAATGCTAAAATAGTCCATTATTAGGGTTTGGCGGGGCCTAGTCTGGGTAGGGATAATCATAATGTCAAAATTATTTTTTTGAATTAGAAAATAGGCCTACTTTTGTCTTGCAATAAATTTTTATCAAATGAAAGCTCGCAATGCCACTTCTTATTTATTGGCACCCCAAAATGTCAATTTGGTCTATTCCTCAGGAGATCTGAATAAATTCAAAAAAAGTTCAGGACTTTATCGCATATTTTGCCTTTTCATGAGATTTCCTGGAGGCCCTGGAAAATCAGGAGGTCGCGAAAACCCTGTTAATTTATTTACGTTATAATGGTTTAATTTAATACTTAGAATTAGCGCGGGGCATAGGCTGCAGAGGCCTAAGGCCGGCCCTGTCTTCTTTAACAATTCGTCCACTTCTGGTTGTCTTGACTGGCACAACAAGTTCTCTAGACATTGGTCTATAACTGTCTGTTTCGTTTGTTCCAAAAGTTTGCAGTTCATTGTCTTTGTCACAACATGCAGATGATATGACGTGTTGTTATGCCGGGGATTTTACTTGAATTCAATAGTTAACAAAAATGACGATCTAGAATTACAATTGACGATTCTTTTGATAAAACAAAACTCTGGAACTTTATTTAAATATAACGTAAGTACAGTTTATGTACAAATTACAAATCAATGAGCATGGAACATATTACAAAGGCTTTTCAAACAGAGCTCTTAGAAACGTGACTGTCTACAAGGACATTATTTATTCGACACTCCTTACTTTCTTACTCCCCGCCAATTCTCTGGCGCTAACTCTTTTCAAAAAATGTCTTTGTTTAATTTCAAATCAACCAATAGATTTCAAACTTCATAATCACGTCCCTTGGGTAAATCCTGACGTGTCTAAATTTGAGGGTTAAATCCCGAGGCTCATGTCGAGGGCTTATATTTTCTTTTAAAAGTGAAATGTACAAACAATTCTATAATGTAATCTGTGACAGTCTTCATCGGTATCATAGTACTCAGAGATGTCTTCATCGAAACTCTTATTCAAAAAGCGTTGATTTCTTCTGTATGTTTTTCCATCGTTTGTCTTTATGATGTAAGATCTGGGTGCTGAATTTTTTTTTATGACAACTGTTTTCTGCCATGTTTGACCTAGACGAACTCTCCGACAGAATAATCTTTAGGTAGTCTAGCTTTTGCATCGTATTTCACTTTGCTTTTCATCTTTCGTTCGTTGAGTTGGAATGATTCCCTGAGTCTTCTACTCGTCAGCAGTTGTGATGGTGAATACGGCTGTCCACTTATCGGAGTATTTCTATACTCGAGCATAACGAGATATGGATCTTTCCCACTTTTGTATTCTCTGAATCCTTTTGCTTTCGCACCAAACATAAACAACCAACAATGACGTAATACCATATAATATTAGCACAGAATCTTCTTCATGCAGTGGAAAATTATGAATTTTTTGCCTATCTGGAATTCTGGTCAAAGCTCCTGCGCCCAATTAATATAGTTCGGAAGAAACTACAAAAGTCTGGACTGCATATACGGGAAGCTGCTAAAAAAATTAGTACCCTTTCATGCTTTCTGCAAAATGATGAGAAACTGACAAAAACCCAATCCATCGAAAAAATGCAAAAGAAGGTAGTGAATACTATGGATTCCCTGTAATCAAAGCAACCTAAAGAAAGAAAAGACTTGATGGGAAATTGAGTTCTAATGTAGGACTGTCAATAGAACTGCAATTCAAACGTGTTGCGACAGAAGTGCTGGACAGATTTCATATGGAGATGAAGGGCAGATTCCAAAGGCTTGAAAGAAAATGGATACCTTTGGGTTTCTTCTTGAACCAAGACACCTGTTAGATGAAGACACGCTTATGATAAACTGTGCTACTTTTCCTGTTTGTATGATGAAATAAATGGAAAATCGCTTTTTCAATGATGTCATTGATGCAAGAGCACTTTTCATCAACAAACCAGTAATACAATCACCAATAGATATATTTAGGAAAAAGGCTTCATATGGTAATTACGTGTGCTCAAACTTTGCAACCTCCTCCGAATACCGCTAACTCAGGCCACTTCCATTACGTCATGTGAGAGATTATTCTCAAAGCTCAAGCTCATCAAAAAGTATCTCAGGAGCACAATGACGCAAGAAAGGCTTATCATGGCTTTAATGTTAGTGAAGTCACAAATACTAGAAAGTATTGATGTAGATGTTGTTATAGATGTCTTTGCTGCACAGAATGCACTACGTGAAGCGATATCAATTGAGATTTGTCACTTGTGCATTATTTAACTAATAAACAACGGCAATATTCATTAAAAGAGTCTTCATGATTATTTTTTTGTTAAGTTTACTGATATACTGAACCAATTTGATTTGGAGCTTATATATTTTTGCGTACATTATCTCATGTCATATGTCGAATGTCAAAATGCAAGGGGCCCCCAAAGAGGTCAATCCCACGGGCCCCCGAATCCCTAGTTACGCCCCTGCGCGGGACACACATTTGAGACTCTAAGAAGGGCCCTTTTTGCTTGTCGAAGACGAAGAAGAGACAATTAAAATACCCCCCCTCTTTTTGCAGACAACGGCCTTATCTACGTAAAATGTGGCAAAATATGCATGTCGTAACTGGATTTGCCTTGCGATGTGAAGAACTGCCCTTTTTGTTAGCTGAAAGGTGGACAGCGTAACAGAGGTATCCCCGAAAATCAGACTAAGTAGGCTAAACCCTAAAATGGACCCTGAGGAATAAAAGCAGATGTGTCGCGAATAAGCCCGCACCAAATACACACAGACTAAGGTGCTTGATTAAAAATTGATAAAAAATTGATAAGTGGTTTAACCACACTAGTCTTAGGTACAAAGCTCAAACTCTACTTGCTGTCATCGCTTTAAAATAAACGTATTTAAATAAACACACAATTGTGACTCACGTCATACTTCAGTATAACTTTTATTTATGAGTTTCCATCATTTCTTTCCAAACAAAATTATTTTCAAATGCTAGCATTAAATAGATATTTACTCAATTTATTTATTTAAATTTTACATTCGTGTTTCTAGGATTCTGTATTGTGAAGTAATTTGATCATAGACAAGACAAGAGATAACATGAACATCAATTTTCAGCAATTATGGCGAAATTGTCAGGTAGAGTTGAGCCTTCGGCTCTTGGAACTTTAGGCCAGCAAAAGTGAACAAGAGCTCGCTCTCACCGGCTGAATGAGAACAGTGTGCACTGTTCTGTGCGGGTGTGTCAGACTCACGGCAAGAGGCCGCGTACACTAAGATCCCCGCCATTTTCCTTTTCTATACCAGGCTAACCGTGCGGGAAACGCCATTTATGTAACGGCCCCTTGAGGAACAGCGCCTGGATTGTGACAAGGTTGTGGGAGCTTTTTTACAACTCCGCGCAGTGCAATGAGGAGGCTCTCGCACCCCCTTAGGCATCCCCACAGGAGTCTTGTTTTGCTACCCTTTAGCCTAATCGTTTCCTCCTACGATCGTTTCCACTCGGGTGCCACTATGAGGCAGGGTAGCATGCCCGGGCTATATATATATATATATATATATATATATATATATATATATATATATATATATATATATATATATATATATATATATATATATATATATATAATATAATATAATATAATATAATATAATATAATATAATATAATATAATATAATATAATATAATATAATATAATATAATATAATATAATATAATATAATATAATATAAAATTTACATTTCAAATGATATTAAAAACAAAACAAACTAATATATAAACATAACTTTAAAAATTGAACCTTGTTCTGTGGGACATTAGATTATACTATGCAAGAAAAGCAACTGCATGTAAAACATGTGTACAAAGTTTGAGGAATTATCGTTCCTGGATTGTACGTAGTGGCAAGACCATGATTTGGCTCCACGACATATGGTTCACAACAGTTGCGTCACAAGGGTCAGTGTCACCCTATGCAGTTAACTTTTGTCACCTCCTCTCCCTAAATCAACTTCCACCCCCCTCCCCTATAAAAAAATTCTCAATGAAAACCATCGTTTTATTTTTTAAAATTATATATTGTAATAAACCTGGTGGTGGCACAGATGGTGGTAGTGGTGTGTGTAGATAGCCGACGCAAATCGCCCCAGGTCAGCGCTAGACGAGCTGTCAACAGTGACTAGTTACGACGGTCAGCTAAGACATTTCGGGAAGGATCTGTGTTATGACGAGCTCAGGAGCGTCACGTAGAATCTGGTCATGTGATTAACAGAATCAGAAACCCCATTGGCAGCGAAACATGCTGGGAATTACTCCCTTAGAGCACGCGAGAGGAAGCGAGCAGTGAGTTTTAAGGTCGCCTTGTCCCCGTACAAGGACAGCCTTTGTGTCGGACATGTACCAGTTATCTCTCTATCAAATCCTTGTCCCAATCGTCTTTCGTGCAGAATTCTGCATTCGTAAAGAATGTGGTCTATTGTCTCACCGTCCTCCATGCAGTGGCGACACCATGTGTCGTAGTTTTCCTTCCACCGTCCGAGGTAAGCACCAATTGGACAGTGTCCGACCCGGAACTGGGCTAGGACCGCCTGTTCCGCACGATTAAGTTGCCACCACGAATCTCTTTTGACTGGTCTACTCATCGCCCTGTGAAACTCACGTCCCTTGTCCGAAGAATCCCAGCCATCGTACCAAAGTGCCAAAAAACATTTGTCGGCTAGGGATCGTACACTCATGTGATTAACCAGAATGGTCAAGCGATGTTCTGTCCGTTCTAGAAGGCCATCAGGGACCCTATTTAAAGAGCAAAGGTGTCACAGTTAAGTCAGTTCAGAACAGGGTTCACTGCATGCCGGTTCAATACAGTCCGGTCGACTACAGCACAGTTCAGTGTGGTTCATCGGTGTGGTTCTGTACGGCGCATTACGACGGTTCAGTGCGGAGTACAGTCAAGTACAGTCATGACACCTCGCTAATGCGAGACGGCATCTTGATCTTGGTCTGCGATCGAGTCCGACACCACGAGCCAGTCCTGAACAATTGAGCAAGCCCGGAACGAAACGGAGAGGACAGTGCATGAGTTGATACGTCGGTATGGTAGTTCACAAAGAAATATTTCTACCGTCTGTGTTATTGTATTGGCTGTGATTTTTGGACATTAAGCTGTTACTTTTTTTTTAGCCCTGAGTTGTCAAGTTCTTTCAGTTGTGGTGTCGTGTGGTGCAGAGAGCCTGGATAGTGAGATTCGTTACTATATAGTTCTTCCATCGTGGTTCGGTGATGACCACTTTTGTTTTGTCATCCATGGGGTTGAGGGTGTTACATTGGGGTTTTGTGTCGCCTCATTTGGCTGAAGAGCCCGGAATGTTCGGCTGCACACTGGGTAAGCTATTCCTAGTGGTGCTAGTGTCATTGGCCTTGCTTTTGTTTCTCTGACGCTTTTCTTACGTCAGAACTGTTCTCTTGTCTTCTGCAATTTGTGCGCCAGTTTTCATAGCGCAACGCCATGATGCTCTGTTATGTGCTTCTGTCTCCCAGGTGGCTGAAGGCT
Organism: Biomphalaria glabrata; assembly: GCF_947242115.1. Taxonomy (NCBI): domain Eukaryota; kingdom Metazoa; phylum Mollusca; class Gastropoda; family Planorbidae; genus Biomphalaria; species Biomphalaria glabrata. The sequence continues at coordinate 27,034,318 of NC_074725.1, read as the reverse complement.
TTCAGAGAAGTTTTGAAGTTGTCCTTGGAGCGTTTTCTTTGTCCACATTATGAGCGCTTTTCTTCCCTTAATTTGCCATACAGTAGTCATTTAGGGATGCGGGAGTCTTCGATTCAGCAGATGTGGCCTGCCCATCGCAGCTGGGACTGTATCAGGATTGTGTGGATGCTTTGCCCGCTCTTCGAAAGACTTCAGTATCAGGTATTTTTTCTTGCCATTTAACATTCAGTATTTTTCTGAAACAGATCAAGTGGAAGTAGTTCAGTTTTTTTTTCTATATATACTGTCCTCGTTTCTGGGGCATATTTCAATGTAGTGAGGATGACCGCTCGATAGACCCTAGTCTTGTGTTTGTGGTGATACCTCGTCTATTCCAGACATTTTTAGAAGTCTACCATGCATTGGCCTATGCGACACCCAAGTTGATTTCATTATCAATATTTCCGTTTAAGGAGAGTGTGCTGCCAAGGGAGGTGAATCTGTTCACTGCATTTTCCAAGTAGGCTTTACCTGAAGCTGGCAAATACAAGACATCAGTCTTTTTAGTGTTTACAGCGAGGCCGAAGTTTGAATATGCTCTTGAAAAGTTACTGACGATGCTATGCAAATCATTTTCAGAGCAGGCATTTAGGGCACAGTCGTCAGCAAATAGGAGGTTCCTGATTACAGTTAATTTTGTTTTGGATTTTGTTTTGAGCCGTAAGCTCTTATGCCTGTCTAATTGTGAAATAAATTGGGTTATTCAAAGAGGATTTGATTGACAGTTTCCTAAGGGGTGGGCGCAGTGTCAACAAAGTGCCCCTTTTTAATCTTATATAATACAGACGTTACTTCAAAAAAGAAGATGATTACGTCCTACGCGTTATTATCTCAAAAAGCTTATGGCCTTCTCAAGTCTACATACTGCTCTTAATGGGTGTGTGGTATTTGTTCTGTTATTTAGGTCCATTCAAACTCGGATCTTTGATTCAACTAACAGGTCACCCCATTCCATCTTAATGCAAATTTACGTAATCTAGGTAAAGCAAAAGATTAACCTGTATGTAAACTTTCAATTAAAAAAAATATTTGAAAGTGTACATACCTTTGAAAAATAAGATTCAAAGTAACATTGTAGGTACTTAAAAAAAAAACAAAAGATCTATAGTGAAAATGACCCAGAAAAAAACAAATACAATCAATGCACTAACCTCGACATACTGTTTAAACACAAGCTGTGTTACGTAACACAAACACACACACTCACACATAAGCACACTAACATACATACACACTTGAAAATAAATTTAAATGAAAAAACAAAACACTAGGAGAAAAACAAAAGATAAGAAGTCACTTTATAAAGACAAAACTCCAGAAGACTCATTTTGAAAAGGAACAAAAACAAACTTTGTCATGATCTTCTTTTGGTCTCTGCTGTTACTATGTATGTAAACATTTATTATTTGTTAGATATGTATTGTTTAGTATAGATGAATTTAAGTACATAGTAGAAACTGTAGGTATTCGCTATATACTATCAGCTCTATCCAGATTTTTTTTTACATGGAATTCTTAATATGCTTTCATGAATCAACGAAAGAATAAAATTCGTACTGATTCATCCCAGTGGCTCTACAGCCCATGGAGGGCTTTAGCCTGCTTCAACAAACCCTTCTATCCCAGTGGTTCTACAGCCCATAGAGTGCTTTAGCCTGCTTCAACAAACCCTTCTATCCCAGTGGTTCTACAGCCCATAGAGTGCTTTAGCCTGCTTCAACAAACCCTTCTATCCCAGTGGTTCTACAGCCCATAGAGTGCTTTAGCCTGCTTCAACAAACCCTTCTATCCCAGTGGTTCTACAGCCCATAGAGTGCTTTAGCCTGCTTCAACAAACCCTTCTATCCCAGTGGTTCTACAGCCCATAGAGTGCTTTAGCCTGCTTCAACAAACCCTTCTATCCCAGTGGTTCTACAGCCCATAGAGTGCTTTAGCCTGCTTCAACAAACCCTTCTATCCCAGTGGCTCTACAGCCCATAGAGTGCTTTAGCCTGCTTCAACAAACCCTTCTATCCCAGTGGTTCTACAGCCCATAGAGTGCTTTAGCCTGCTTCAACAAACCCTTCTATCCCAGTGGTTCTACAGCCCATAGAGTGCTTTAGCCTGCTTCAACAAACCCTTCTATCCCAGTGGTTCTACAGCCCATGGAGGGCTTTAGCCTGCATCAGCATATCCATTCAGATTTCTCTTGAGATTTTTCGTGCGAACGTTAAGTTGTTGCAGATCTGCCTCCATATCATCCTTCGTCAATCCATCGTATTCGTGGAGCATAATGAATAGATACAAGTATATTTACTTTTATTTGAAAGCAAACGTGTGGCATCTGCTTTAGGCCTTTACTTCCCTAAGGGCTGAGGCTGACCTGTGGAAACATTTTCAAAA